>NC_081553.1:10475582-10740582 GCF_963082655.1 Stomoxys calcitrans
CTGCCATATAGACCGATCCTCCGATTTATGGTCTTAGGCCCATAAAAGCCACATTTATTATCCGATTTTGCTGAAATTTGGGACAGTGAGTTGCGTTGAGCCCTTCGACATCCTTCGTCAATTTGGTTCAGATCGGTCCAAATTTGGATATAGCTGCCATATAGACCGATACTCCGATTTATGGTCTTAGGCCCATAAAAGCCACATTTATTATACGATTTTGCTGAAATTTGGGACAGTGAGTTGCGTTGAGCCCTTCGACATCCTTCGTCAATTTGGCCCAGATCGGTCTAAATTTGGATATAGCTGCCATATAGACCGATCCTCCGATTTATGGTCTTAGGCCCATAAAAGCCACATTTATTATCCGATTTTGCTGAAATTTGGGACAGTGATTTGCCTTAGGCCCTTCGATATCTTTCTTCTATTTGGCCCTGATCGGTTCAGATTTGGATAAAGCTGCCATATAGACCGATCTCTCGATTTAAAGTTTTGGGCTCATAAAAAGAGCATTTATTGTCCGATGTCGCCGAAATTTGGGACAATGACTTGTGTTGGGCCCTTCGATATTTGTCTTCAATTTGGCTCAGATCGGTCCAGATTTGGATATAGCTGCCATATAGACCGATCTCTCGGTTAAACAATGACTTGTATTTATAAGCATTTGGTCTAAATCGGATGATATCTATAGAGCTGCTATGGGGCTTAAGGTATGCATTTTTTACTGGATTTTTACGAAATGTGGTTCACATATATACCCGAGGTGGTGGGTATCCAAAGTTCGGCCCGGCCGAACTTAACGCCTTCTTACTTGTTTTTTTTTTGTATTTTCTGGATATGAATTATGCGTTATTGAAGCAATACTCTAAAGTTTTTAAGGAAACAGAAAAGAGTATTGCTTCGTCCAGCACCATTACGGAAAGAGATTTTCTTCACGAATCCAACGGTGTCCTCAGAATTTTAAAATTCGCAAAACTAAAGATGTTACAGCAATTTCAAATGACCTTGATTTTTTTTTGCATTTTTCGGATATTAATTATGAGATTTTGAGCTTGTTTTTTGGAGAAAAAACGTAGGAGTTGCACTAATCCCAATTTTTTGCCATAACCTTCAATACTGTATACTCAACTCGAAAAATTTTTTCGCATCAAAAATAGAAAATTTTCATAATTTCCAAATCTGGACCTATCTGAGCCAAGTTGAAAAAAAAGTCGAGGGGCTTAACGTAACTTACTGTCCCAAATTTCGGCAACATCGGACAATAAATGCGCCTTTTATGGGCCCAAAACCTTAAATCGAGAGATCGGTCTATATGGCAACTATATCCAAATCTAGACCGATCTGGGCCAAATTGAAGAAGACTGTAGAGGGGCTTAACGTAACTTACTGTCCCAAATTTCGGCCACATCCAACAATAAATGCGCCTCTTATGGGCCCAAAACCTTAAATCGAGAGATCGGTCTACATGGCAGCTATATTCAAATCTCAGGCGATCTAGACCAAATTGGAGAAGACTGTCGAGGGGCTAAACGTAACTAACTGCCCCAAATTTCAGCAAAATCGGACAATACATAGGCCTTTTATGGGCCCAATACCTTAAATCGAGATATCGGTTTATATGGCAGCTTTATCCAAATCTAAACCGATCGTGTCCAAATTGAGGAAGACTGTCGATGGGCTTAACGTAACTCACTGTCCCAAATTTCGGTGACATCGGACAATAAATGCGCCTTTTATGGGCCCAAAACTTCAAATCGAGAGATCGGTCTATATGGCTATATTCAAATCTGAACCGATCTGAGCCATATTGAAGAGAGACGTCGAAGGGCCTAACACAACTCACTGTCCCAAATTTCGGCCACATCGGACAAAAAATGCGCCTTTTATGGTTCCAAAAACCTTAATTCAAGAGATCGGTCTATAGGCAGCTATATCCAAATCTGGACCGATCTAGGCCAAATTGAAGAAAAATGTCAGAAGCCTAATGCAATTCACGTTTTTTCAATTTTTAAAATTTTTTTTGCCTGTTGGGGCGAAGATCATTAAATTTTACAATTTTTGTTTGTTTCTCTTTCGAGACGAGGCTCAATGATCGGAGATGCAAATGGAAAAGGAAAGCCAAAGATAGCAACACACACCAACCACTATGGGACAGGTTTCGTCTTTGGTTAGAAGACTTTTCAACCGCATACGGTGTGATGGCTTCAAGGGCCGTGCGTTGGTATGTTATATTTGAATCGTATTAATAACGAGAACGCATCTATGATACAATTACCACATTAACCTTTCTCGACAACCCTGTCTATTAGCTGTAATTTTCCCAAGGCATGTGTTTTTGTGTAATGATAGACATTCTTTCTGTGACAAAATTACACTTCTTCTGTACTACAAATGATTTTGTGCATCTGTTGGAAGTTCTATTGATGGCTTCGAACGCTAAGAAAACGGCAATGACTCTCGCTGTTGCTCCGTGCGCCCAGGTTCGAATCCTGGCCGGGCTCTGCCGAATTTTTAATTTTTCAAGTTTTTTGCCTGTTATGGCGAAGATTATTAAATTTTACAATTTTTGTTTGTTTCTCTTTCGAGGCGAGCTCAATGATCGATGAGATGCAAATGGAGAAGGAAAGCTTTTGTCGAATAATAACAATGTGTCTTTTATGGGCCTAAGACCCAAAACGGCGGATCGGTCTATATGGGTCCTATATCAAAATATAGTTCATCTTCGAATTTAACCTGCTTATGGACAAAAAAAGAATCTGTGCAAAGTTTCAGCTCAATAGATTTCAACAGACAGACGCATAGACGGACTGATATGTCTACATCGTCTTAGATTTTTACGCTGATGAAGAATATATATACTTTATAGGGTCGGAAATAGATATTTCAATGTGTTGCAAACGGAATGACAAAATCGACTTTTAATTGTTATATTTTGGAATTTTGGCCGAGTCCGGCTTGGTACATTGCGTTTTACGAAAGCATTTATAGTCCGATTTACATAGACTTTGGTGCAGAAAGTGTCCACATCCGATAATTCTGTTAATAGTTATACAGTTTGAAAGTCATGTTTGGATAAACGAAGTATTGTTTATTCATGGTGTAGCCTTCATTGAAAATCCTTTAGCTGGTTTTACTCTAAAGAAGACATTGTAGATGTGTTTTAAGTGAAATTTAAACAACATATATCAACTAAACACTAAGAAGTAACATCGAAAAAGGAAATCTACATTTTGTTTGTAACAAATCGAAATATTGGTCTGAGACCCAACAAAATATATATATTTTTGATCTGACTCTATTTAGCCATATCCGTCCGACTGTTTGTCTTTCGAAAGCTCGCTAGCTTTGTTTGGAGTAAAGCTATGCACTTGAAATTTTGCACAAATACTTCCTATTATTTTAGGTCAGTTGGGATTGTAAATAGGCCATATCCAACCATGTTTTAATATCGCTGCCATATAAATCGATCTCGGATCTAGACTTCTTAAGTCCCTAGAGGACGCAATTCTTATCCGATTTAGCTGAAATTACGCATGAGGTGTTTTGAATGAAGAATTATCCAAATCGGTTCACAACTTGTTATAGCTGCCATATAAACCGATCTTGGCTGTGCTAAGTATGGTCTAAATCGGTTCATAACCTGATATAGCTGCAAGATTTGACTTCTTGAGCCTCTAGAAGGTGCAATTATCATCCGATGAGGTTAAAATTTTGCACGTAAAGTTTTGCCAACAGCCGAACCCAGTTTAGACCAAATAGTTTTGTAACCTGATATAGCTCCTATTTAAACCGATCACCTGATTCAACTTCTTGAGCTTCTAGGGGGCGCAATTATTTAAATGAAATTTGATATGTGATATATTTTATGATTTCTAATAGCCATGACAAGTACGGACCACCTGCATCTGTAGATCTATCTCTTGTAAACTTCAAAAAGTGATTCAAAGAATGTGTTAAAGGCGATCCATGGTGGAGGGCATATAACATATGGTGCGGCTTGTTTTTGCTTAATTTGTTTGCTAAACGTATGCTAAGTTACTGGATAATGCCGATGTGTTTTTGCACAGTCATTAACATGAAAATCGAACTACATATGCCTTCGTAAATAGCAAATAACCAAACCAGTGTCGGTGAAAATTCCAAAAAATAAAAATTAAAAGTCGAATATCTCCGAAACCAGGAGATATATCGTAGACCTCATGCAAACTTTTTTCCTTGCCAAGAGGTGCCGCACCACCTAAGACCTTCAATTTTTGCACTTGATCTCGATAAAACTTCATTTTCAACCATTCCAATTTTCAAAGAGTTATCTATCCGATCTCAAATAACAGATTTTTACTGTTATCGAAAACATATCTATGTGTGTCGTTTATATGTATACGCGAGGTGGTGAGTACACAAATTTCGTCCAGGCGGTACTTAAGTATTCGCCCACGCGGTGTTTACTACCTCGAAATATTGGTCTCCGATCCTATGAAGTATATACATATATTCTTGATCGTCTAAACATTTTAAGTCAATCCGTCTATGGAAATCACGACAGCGGTCGAACGAATAACGATATCCGATCGATAAATTAAAGATTCAACCCCAACGAGCTTAGTCAACTTGGGTTGAATCTTTAGTGCCCAACACCACTAATGAACCCAATTTATATTTAAATTATTTAGAAGATTTCAAATCGTTCAATCATTATACTCAACATCACTACTTAGTGAATTAGCTTGTAACACCCAAAAGGATGAGAGATAGGCCCATTGATAAGTATACCGATCGACTCAGAATAACTTTCTGATTCGATTAATGTCTGTCTGTCTGTTCGTCTGTCCATGTTAATTTGTGTACGAACTACAAGGCGCAGTTTTCATCTGATCGTCTTAAAATTTGGTACAGGCATGTTTTTTGGCCTAGACATGAAGCCTATTAAAATCGGAAAAAATCGGTTCAGATCTGGATATAGCTCCCATATATATGTTAGTCTGATTTTCAGTAATAATACAATAAAATAGTCATTTGTTAACCGATTCTCTCGAAATTTGGCAGGAAGGATTTTTTTACTACTCTCGATATTACTGGTGAATTTCATCTAATTTAGATATAGCTCTTATTTATATATATATAGCCCGATTTCCACTCCTAGAGCCATTGCAAGTGCATTTATTGACCAATCTTTCCAACATTTTGTACAACGCCTTCCTCATCGACTACCACAATATATGAGAAGTTTGTTTGAAATCGGTTCAGATTTAGATATAGCTCCAATATATATGTTCGTCCGATTTGCATTAATAATGTAATAAAATGGTCACTTGTTAACTCATTCTCTCGAAATTTGGCGGGACGGATTTTCTTATGACTCTCGGTGAATTTCATAGAAATTGGCTCAGATTTAGATATAGCTCTCATTTATATATATCGCCCGATTTTCACTTCTAAAGCCATTACAATCGCAGTTATTAACCAATCTTCCCAAAACTTTGTACAACACCTTGCTCGACGACTTCCACATTATCTGAGAAGTTTGCTCGAAATCGGTTCAGAATTAGATAAAGCTCTTGTATATATGTTCGTCAGATTAAAGCATTTTCAAATAATGTTGTCATTTGTCAACCGTAGTTATAACAGTTTGAACATATTTGCTCGCCGAGGTCGATCAAAATATTTTCAGAATTCGATATAGCTTCCTCATTGTACTTATAGGGTAGGTGTAGGGTATTATACAGTCGGCACCGCCCGACTTTTGCCCTTCCTTACTGGTTTTTTACCTATCAGTGTTTTTTGGAGGGCATTAATGTTTCAATTTCAAAATAAATTAATAAAAAATTCAAAAATCTTAAATCAAGCATAATGGAATCTCAAGTCGTTTGACTTTGTGCAACACATTAAATGTAATTCGCTTTTATTCATTTGTACTTTCCCACACCGTAAGACAATTTTATTTGCGTTGTAGAAAATACTCCGGAAAAGCGTATCTGCGTTATGACCCTACAATGAGAACAGAAATTAAATGAAGAAGACAGTAACAAGTATTCTTCATTCTCATTATTAGGCATATAGACATACTCGTACATTGGTAATGTCGATTTGCGCTGTTAATGTCGTCTGCATTTCTTTTTATGATTTATGACAATTTATTGTCCTTCTCTCTCAACGTAGCACTTCGTCTCACTCTCAATGTCAAGGACAAATGACTTGTATGGACACTTGGCTACACAGAACATATTGTTGTGTGTTTATGATGGTGGTAGTGGTTGTGATAACAACAGCGACAAGGACTATACTGAGGCAAAGACAACTCGACACATACACACACACATACTAGGCGTACACCATAACTCATAAATATATCCATTGAATTGGGCAAGTGCGACTTATTCCAGCTAGTCACATGCATATATCCTTCCATATGCACTTAATCGTTAGAATACAAACTATTGCAATTTGATGCACAGTGGTTGCAAAAAAATTAAGCAAAACTATTGGCATACAACAAATGAAATTTTCTCAAAAATACATTTTGATGCATTGCTCATAGTAAAGAAAAAGTTTAGAGGATTTTGTGTGAGGTTTAAATTTCATCTTGCGATGAAATTTTTTACGCAGCTTAACTTTTGTCAATAAATTTTGGAGCCAAAATACTCATCCAAAGCTATGTCATTTAAAAATTGTCTTTGAATTTTCTATTAGGAAAATCTATTTTAGAACAAAATCTCAAACTTCCCACCTTTTTATTTCCTTTTGTAACCACTGTGTAATCATTTTAATGTTTCACGCCCACTCTCTGAGTTATTTACTTAGTTAGTTAGATGTACCATGTGTCCTGTTGTTTCATAGTTTCTATAGTTTCGATATTTTCTTGTTTTATTTTGTTTTTTTTTTTTTTTGTCTACGGTATTTCATTTCTTACTTAATGTGTGTTCTTTTTGCAGTCTTATCTAAATTGATTCATTTCCAGTTCTTCTTCTATCTTCACTTTGTGAACATTTTCTTTGTTAGCTGCCACTAAGTCATGGGGGAAGGCAGAAGTCACGATAACATCGATACCACCTGCAGCTCTTGTGGTTCCTGCAATCTGGCCATGACACTCTGACACTCTCAGCAAAGAGAAATCATTGACATGTCATCATAAGGCATGAGGTGAGCGATAGCCCAGCGATGTGTCCGAATGATGTGGGCATGGGTGTTCAACACTACCAAGTCCTCCTACTACTCCGTTGCCATCTAGATCGGCTGCAGCTATGGGTGAGGTGGTGTAGACCACCTTCATAAGAGCCGTTGTGGGGGTCTTTGCTCCTGGACCCAGAGATTCGATTGCATCGAAAGAGTCTTTGGTGGGACTAGAGACTGCTCTCTTTTTGGAGAGTTTTCGTTTGGTGCGCCATTTAAATCTATCCGCCAGCGAATTGAGGGTCCGCGAGGAGCGTTCCATTTTGTAGTGTGGCTTCATAAGTTCCACTCGGGGTATGGATTGCACCACAAAGGCATCATCCTGGCGGCGGGTAATAATGCGCGATAGTTTTAGTCGCGAACGTGTGGGTCGATCCAGACTCAGCTCCGCTATGGAATTCATGGGTTGTATGGGCTGGGTGGCCACCAGTGTGGCAGCCATTATATGAGGACCCACAGGCTTCGAGTACAACTCGGTTTCGTGCATGGACACACTGCGCTTGTTGCTGTCCCGCCACAAGGGCGCATTCGCCTGCGAGGAGTCTATTGACAGGCAATCTTCATTGCCCCTTGATCTCTGGCGTCGTATACCCTTCAGGCGACAGTTGCCCGACGCCCCAGTGGCTATATCACATTCCAGCAGTGAGTTGGCATCACCCACCGACGAGAGTTGGGAGATTTGTGTCTGCAGCATACGATGATGGGCTGGGGTATTGGGACCCAGTGTCGACTGGGAGCCCATGGAAACACAACGACCACGATATTGGGAATTCCGGGAATTACCGCCGCCACCATGATGATGGGCCCCCCTGAGGGTAGAAGTCGCACTATCGCTACCTCCTCGCCCTCCTGTTCCAATGCCGGCGCCACCTCCACTTCCGCCGCTGCCACTGCCTCCACTCGCACTGTTAATGGTCGTCGTTGTTGTGGTCGTCCTTATGCTATCCTGTAGAGAAAGATGATGGCTTGGGTCACGAAATTGCAATTGCACAACACGATATGAGCTGTAGTGCTCAAGGGCATTATTATTCACCGTGGTATGATGCAGGCGCAGTGATCCATTACCATGCCTCAGCAGAGCGCTGTAGTTGTGGTGTTGGGCTTGATTTTTGCCGCTCGAGAAGAATTGGCGGGCCAGGGTGACCTGTAATGACATCGGGGAAAAGAGACAAAGGCAGAGAGAAAAAACAAACACGAACACACACATACACAATCATAAAAATCCAGCAAAATTGCCATGGGCCGAGAGTTGTCAATGAAGGAAAGGAAATGGGAAAGAGGTTGCGGAAACGGAAATTAGGCAAAAGCATTGTATGGAATTCGGTTGCACATGCCATTGATGTTGTTGGTAATGAGTAAAATTTTTGAATTAAATTTTATTGTTGTTGGATTTGTTTTATTTTTGTAGATTTTTGTTAAAATTGTCATGCCATTATTGTAATTCCAAAAGTGAAGTGCATAGTGAAAAGGGATTAGTAAGAGTGGAGTGGAGAAGAAAGATAAAGAAGAAAAAAATTGGAAAAAAAGAGAAAAACAAGTGTCTCATGTTAGAGATTTGCATGTTTTAGTGGGTGTAGTTTTCTCGCTACGCCATACCTTGAATGCTTCTCGGAACTTGTGGCTCATCAAATTGTACAGCAGCGGGTTAATGCAGGTCGACAGGAAATACAACACTGCCGAAGTGTAGTCCAGTATGTGGAAGATGTTGTTGAATATTTCCGATTGTATGCCTGATGTTGAGCCATACACCGCCATCAGTCGTTGCGCATGGAATGGAGCCCAGCACAGGAAGAAGGCAACAGCCACAGCGACTGCAATGAGAACAGAACAAACGAAGCAAATAAATAGCAGGAAATTAAATTTTAAAATTCTTTTTTGTTGATGTTGAAATGTGGATCATCCAACGCACAACAAATCAAATAATGGCAAATTTTAGTCGAATTGTACTACACTAGTGGTGTTTACGGTATAACAAATTTTGTGCATTAATGGGGGGGAGAAGAGATTGACCCCTTGTAAACTTGAAATATGGTTAAGATTCCACTTCGCCATGTTAATCTCTCTACACTTATTGTTATAGTCATAGTACAGATTTATTTTCGCATTGCTTTTGCTTTCAAACCACTCTAAGGTGTAGTGTATATACGATAATAAAAAATTAAGTCTATTATTTTATATTTTTGCCAAATTTGTTGTTTTTCAATTACCAAAGTGTTTTATTATTGGATAGTGTGAAATACCCTACAAAAATAGGTCATTTTGTGCTAAATCCTTCATACATCTTAAAATACAGGACAGGACATAGGCCAAAATTTCAAAAGAACTACATGCTAGTCAAAAATCTTTGAAACTTTTAGGGACATACCACATTGCCCAACGGTAATGAGATTCAAAATTAGGTAGACAATTCACATTTTCGAGCTCAAACAAAACTTCGAGGGACAAAAAATTCGTTCTCCCTTGGCCGAAAATTACATAAATAAAGGATAATTTTTTAAGATTTTTTAGGAAAGTTAAAAAAAAAACAATAAAAAGCCATTAAGTTCGGCCGGGTCGTACTTTAAATACCCACCACCTCGGGCATTTATGAAAACCCCCTTTCGGCACAATCCGGTGAAAATTGGATAACTTATGCACCCAAATTCGACACGGATATTGAGTGGGCTAATAAATATAATTCACTGTTGAATTTTGTATTTAAAATTTCAACAAAATCGGATAATAAATAAAGCTTTTATGAGCTTCAGACCCATAATCGGCATATCGGTCTATATGACAGCTATATCTTTACCATATTTGGGTCGGATAGCGGGTGGTACTTACTGTTTAAAATTTCAGCGAAATCGGATAAAAAATAAAGCATTTATGGGCTTCAGATCCTTTATCGACAGATCGGTCTGTGTTGCAGACATATCTAAATATAGTCCGATCTGAACTACTGAACTACTGCTACTACTGAAACTACTCAATTTTGAAAAATTCAGTGAAATCGGTTAAAAAACAAGTAAAGAGGCGTTCAGTTTGGCCGAGTAGAACTTTGGATACCCACCTCCTCGAGTATATATGTAAATCACCTTCGAGTATATATGTAAATCACAGATCGTCTATATGGCAGCTATATCCAAATATGAACCGATCTGAGCCAAATTAAAGAACAATGTCGAAGGGCCGAACACAACCCACTGTCCTAAATTTTGGTGACATCGGACAATAAATGCGACTTTTATGGGCCCAAAACCTTAAATCGAGAGACCGGTCTATATGTTAGCTATATCCAAATCTGGACCGATCTGAGCCAAATTGAAGAGAGACGTCAAAGGGCCTAACACAACTCACTGTCCCGAATTTCAGCAAAGTCGTATAATAAATGTGGCTTTTATGGTCTAAGACCCTAAATCGGAAGATCGGTCTATATGGGAGCTATATCCAAATCTGGACCGATCTGTGCCAAATTGAAGAATGATGTCGAAAGGCTTAACACATTTTACTGTTCCAAATTTTTGCAAAATCGGATAATAAATGTGGATTTTATAGACCTAAGACCCTAAATCGGAGGGTCGGTCTATATGGCAGATATATCCAAATTTGGTCCGATATGAGCCAAATTGATGAAGAATGTCGAGGTGCCTAACATGACTCACTGTCCCAAATTTCAGCGCAATCGGATAATAAATGTGGCTTTTCGGCCTAAGACCCTAAATCGGTGGGTCGGTCTATGTGACAGCTATATCCAAATCTGGACTGATCTGTGGCAAATTGAAGAAGGATGTCGAAAGGCCTAACGCAATTCAATGTCCTAAATTTCAGCAAAATCGGATGAAAAATGTGGATTTTATGGGCCTAAGGCCCTAAATCGGCAGATCGGTCTATATGGGGGCTATATCGAGATATAGTCCGATATATCCCATCTATGAACTTAACCTGCTTATTGGCAAAAAAACAATCTGTGCAAAGTTTCAGCTCCATATCTCAATTTTTAAAGACTGTAGCGTGATTTCAATAGACAGACGGACGGACATGGCTAAATCGTCTTAAATTTTTGCGGTGATCCAGAATATATATACTCTACAGGGTCGGAAATGGGTATTTCGATGTGTTGCAAACGAAATAACAAAATTAATATACCCCCATCCTTCGGTGGTGGGTACAAAACCTTGAAAGTACTTGATTTTAAGGTAAAAATTATTAATATAAAATCACAGCACAATGTTCGCTGATATAAACAAAATTATATTTCTGAGTTAATGGAATCGAATTTCGGCTTTATTTTCTTTCTTTCTTTTATTATGGTAAAAATAAATGATTTTAAGTTTATGATTGCGGTGCATAGTGAGCTGCAGGCAATTCCCTTTGTAAACCAATAAATATTAATTGGACATCTTAAAACATTTTTGCACAAGAAAGGATTTTTGAAAAACGAAATTTCTCCGAAAATCTTACATCCATAAATGCAAGTATGAAGAGCTGCTGTATATACAGTTTATACTGCGTATTTACCTCTATCCAAATTAGGTTACTGGAATTTGACAAGCATGTCTCAAGTTCCTCATAACCCAAATTTTTATT
The DNA here is from genome assembly GCF_963082655.1 of Stomoxys calcitrans. Classification (NCBI taxonomy): domain Eukaryota; kingdom Metazoa; phylum Arthropoda; class Insecta; order Diptera; family Muscidae; genus Stomoxys; species Stomoxys calcitrans. The sequence continues at coordinate 10,487,316 of NC_081553.1, forward strand.
ATTTCTAATAAAGTTTCTTAAGTATGACCAGTCATTGACCACAAAGACTTCCAAAAATATCTCGAGGAATTCTTAGAGAAAATATGAAGAAAACAATTTCCCCTTTAAATCCCCTAAGGCAATGTTTATCATATCTTAGAATCAATGACAGCCAACGTTTTTCAATAAACTTTTCATTATGAAATATTTATGTGGGTTATGTCAAGAGTATTTAAAAGCAGAATATCGTCAACATATAAAAGTTGTTAAGCTCTAGTTGACGTATCTTCCCAATTATGAGTTTATATTGGTTTTAATTGTGATTGTTTTTATACACTTCACCATAGGATAGGGGTATACTAATTTCGTCATTCTGTTTGTAATAACTCGAAATACTCGTCTGAGACCCCATAAACTATATATATCCTTGATCGTCGTGACATTTTATGTTGATCTAGCCATGTCCGTCCATCCGTCCGTCTGTCCGTCCATCCGTCCGTCTGTCCGTCCATCCGTCCATCCGTCCGTCCGTCCATCCATCCGTCAGTCTGTCTGTCGAAAGCACGCTAACTTTCGAAGGAGTAAAGCTAGACGCTTGAAATTTTGCACAAATATTTCTTATAAGTGTAGGTCGATTGGGATTGTAAATGGGCTATATCGGTTCACGTTTTGATATAGCTGCCATTTAAACCGATCTTGGGTCTTGACTTCTTGAGCCTCTAGAGGGCGCAATTCTTATCCAATTTGGCTGAAATTTTTCACGAGGTGTTTTATTATGACTTCCAACAACTGTGCTGAGTATGGTTGAAATAAATTCATAACCTGATATAGCTGCCATATAAACCGACCTTGGGTCTTGACTTCTTGAACCTCCAGAGGGCGCAATTATTATCTGATTGGAATGAAATTTTGCACGACGTGTTTTGTTATGATATCCAACAACTGTGCCAAGTATGGTTCAAATCGGTACATAACCTGATATAGCTGCCATATAAACCGATCTTGGGTCTTGACTTCTTGAGCCTCTAGAGGGCGCTATTATTATTCGGTTTGCCTGAAATTTTGTTCGATGGATCCTCTCATGACCATAAACGTACGTGTTTATTATGGTCTGAATCGGTCTATAGCCTGATACAGCTCCCATATAAATCGATCTCTCTAAATATTTTACTTCTTGAGCCCCCAAAGGGCGCCATTCGTATTCGAATTGGCTGACATTGTACACAGGTCTCCAACATATAATTTAATTGTGCTCCGAACCGGACCATATCTTCATATCGCTCTAACAGCAGAGCAAATCTCTTCTTTTATCCTTTTTTTAACTTAAGATGAGATGTCCGCAAAAGAACTCGACAAATGCGATACATGGTGGAGGTTATAAAAGATTCGGCCCGGCCGAAATTTTTTTAGACTTCAATGGCGTCTGATGTAATTGCGAGATGTATGTTTTCTTTTGTTTCTTGTATCATGTCCGTTTCATTTCATATTTTTCGTTTTTGGCATAGAGTTTTCTCAAATAATGGACACGCATTTCAATTTTTGTACCCTTCACCATACTAATTTCGTCATTCTCTTTGTAACACCTCGAAATATGCGTCTAAGACTCTATAAAGAATATATATTCTTGATTGTCATATCATTTTAAGTCGATCTAGCCATGTCCGTCTGTCTGTCGAAAGAACGCTAATATTCGAAGGAGTGATGCTAGCCGCTTGAAATTTTGCACAAATACCACCTATTACTGTAGGTCGGTTGGGAATTGTTCCATAACCTGATAGAGCTGCCATACAAATCGATCTTGGATCTTGATTTATTAAGCCACTAGAGGGCGCAATTCTCATCCGATTTTGCTGAAATTTTTCATGGGGTGTTTTGTTATGACTTCCAACAACTGTGCTAATTATGGCGCAAATCGGTACATAACCTGATATAGCTGCCATATAAGTCAATCTGGAATCTTTACTTCTTAAGCCTCTAGAGGGCGCAATTCTCATCGGATTTAGCATGACCTTCAACATACATATCCAATTTGGTCTTAATCGACCTATAGCTTCATAAAGCTCTCACATAAACCGATCTCCAGGCCCATACAGGGCCCAATTTTTATCCGAGTGAACTGAAATATTACACATTGACTTCTACAATGTTCAGCATTCAATTCATTTATGTTCCTAATCGGATTATAATTTGATATAGATCCAATAGAATAACAGTTCTTATTCATTATTCTTTGTTTGCCTTAAAAGAGATACCGCGCAAAGAACTCGCCACATTCGATCCATGGTGGAGTGTATATAAGATTCGGCCCGGCCGAACTTAGCACGCTCTTACTTGTTTCTTTTGTTTTTATTGTAGATTGGCAAATCCTCTGGGGAGATTACTAAACGAACTTAAAGAATGTTTGTTTTGTTTGTTTTTTCTAAATCATGTCTCTGCCTTGACTTTCTAATAAGTCATTGATGACATTATTTGTTCCAGCATTGGATAGATATTCTATTGGAGCTACACGCAATGTAAGCGATAATGGCATCAACTTTGCCACGTGCCATAGAAATTGAATTGCAAATTTTTGTCTTTTGTCTTTACATGTACAAAGTTTGGTTGTAATAATCAAAATATTTTTTTTTGTTTTTAACTTTTGCCAAGATAACAATTCAATTGTTTTTGCTATATTGATGCTTTAAAACAAACATTTTTGTTCTACATTTTTTTTTCAAACGTTTTGTTTGGATTTTAAAAGCAAGTAATAAATTAAAGCCAAGTAAGAATTTGATAAGTTCGGCAGAGCCAAAATGTATATACCCTTTAAGATGTCAAAGACACACTAAACTAATGAAACTTAAAATTTTACACTAATTTTGAATGTGACTTTCTATTATTACTTACATTCAAATATGGGTAAAATTGAGTAATAAGCTTGTATTGTCCACATGAAAATCGATTGGAGGTCTTGAATCACTAGAGGCTGTTCGATCTGAAACTGGGTATTCCTTAGCGATAAACGAAACCAATGTAAGATATCAACAAGTAAAATGCCATTAAGTTCCAGGGTAGAACTTACCCACATACCCACTACCAAAGTTCGTCAAAATATAATAGAAGTCACCCTTTGTAAAGCTCAGAAGTTTATTCAAGAAAAGCATTTTTGTAGATATTTATCTTTATTTTTATACCCACCACCGAAGGATGGGGGTATATTCATTTTGTCATTCCGTTTGCAACACATCGAAATATCCATTTCCGACCCTATAAAGTATATATATTCTTGATCAGCGTAAAAATCTAAGGCGATCTAGACATGTCCGTCCGTCTGTCTGTTGAAAGACTGTAGCTTCAAAAACAGATATTGAGCTGAAATTTTGCACAGACTATTTTTTTGTCCATAAGCAGGTTAAGTTCGAAGATGAGCTATATCGGACTATATCTTGATATAGCCCCCATATGGACCGATCCGCCGATTTAGGGTCTTTGACCCATAAAAGCCACATTTATTATCCGATTTTGCTGATATTTGGGACAGTAAGTTGTGCTAGGCCCTTCGACATCCTCCGTCAATTTCGCCCAGATCGGTCCAGATTTGGATATAGCTGCCATATAGACCGATGCTCAGATTTAGGATCTTAGGCTCATGAAAGCCACATTTATTATCCGATTTTGCTGATATTTGGGACAGTAAGTTGTGTTGGGCCCTTCGACATCTTCCGTCAATTTCGCCCAGATCGGTCCAGATTTGGATATAGCTGCCATATAGACCGATCCTCCGATTTAGGATCTGAGGCTCATAAAAGCCACATTTATTTTCCGATTTTGCTGAAATTTGGGACAGTGAGTTGTGTTAGGCCCTTGACATAGTTCTACATTATGGCACAGATCGGTCAAAATTTGGATATAGTTGCCATATAGACCGATCTCTCGGTTTTAGGTTTTGCGGCCAGAAAAAGCGCTTTTATTGCCCGATGTCGCCGCAATTTGGGACAGAATGCCGAAGGGCCTAACACAACTCACTGTCCCAAATTTCGGCCACATCGGACAATAAATGCGCCTTTTATGGACGCAAGACCTTAAATCGAGAGATCGGTCTATATGGCAGCTATATCCAAATCAGGACCGATCTGAGCCAATGTGAAGAAGAATGTCGAAGGGCCTGACACAAGTCACTGTCCCAAATTTCAGCAAAATCAGATAATAAATGTGGCTTTTATGGGCCTAAGACCCTCAATCGGCGGATCAGTCTATATCCAAATCTGAACCGATCTGGGCCAAATTGGACAAGGATGTCGAAGGACCTAACACAAGTCACTGTCCCAAATTTCAGCAAAATCAGATAATAAATGTGGCTTTTATGGGCCTAATACCCTCAATCGGCGGATCAGTCTATGTGGCAGCTATATCCAAATCTGAACCGATCTGGGCTAAATTGAACAAGGATGTCGAAGGACCTAACACAACTTACTGTCTCAAATTTCAGCAAAATCGAATAATAAATGTGGCTTTTATGGGCCTAAGAACCTAAATCGGCGGATCAGTCTATGTGGCAGCTATATCCAAACTGGGACCGATCTGGGCCAAATCAAAGAAGGATGATGAAGGGCCTAACACAAGTCACTGTCCCAAATTTCAGCAAAATCAGATAATAAATGTGGCTTTTATGGGCCTAAGAACCTTAATCGGCGGATCGGTCTATATGGCAGCTATATCTAAATCTGGACCGATCTGGGAATTGAAGAAGGAATTGAAGAAGGATGTTGAAGGGCCTAACACAAATCACTGTCCCAAATTTCGTCAACATCGGTTACCTAGGACCCTAAATCGGTGGATCGAACTTAACCTGCTTCTGGTTAAAAACAGAATCTGCGCAAAGTTTCAGCTCAATATTAAGCGTGATTTCAAAAGACAGACGGACGGACATGCCTAGATCGTCTTAGATTTTTACGCTGATCAAAGATATATATATTTTATAGGGTCGGAAATGGATATTTCGATGTGTTGCAAGCGGAAGTTTTTAGAATTGGGCTGATAGTCTAAAATTTTCCAAACTATTTAGAACTTGAATTCTTAATAGCTGCACTTCAGATCCGTAATATGTGCATTTGGAAAATGTTTATCAAATTAATCCAGAATTTGCATTCAAATGTCATTCGTTCTCTTTGTTCGAGTTCATTTGCAGTTTGTAGTTTAAATGTCCTTTAGGGATTGTGTTAGCAAATAATGTGTTGGAATTTTCTTTCTGCCCTCTATCCTATTCAGTAATGGAATTGTTTTCCACAGAAACTATTTACTATGTCATGCCATGACTATAGAAAATATTTCAATGCCATAATCACAGAAAAAAATGCTATGGCAAAAACTTTGCCACGTGTCATCGAAATCAAATTGGAGCTTTGTCCATTGCTGTTGTTTGTCAAGTAAATTTCCATACAAGTGCTTCAACATTTCATCTTTTGCAGCTTCTTTTTTTGGGGTTTTCCTAAATATTATAAAAATTGATTTCTATGATGACAGATTGTCTTGGAACTTTCTTCCTGTTGTACTCTTAAATAGTAAGTATGAAGATGACCTCCAGAAATAAAAAAAAAAAATAACAATCTATGCGAGGCAGTTGAAAAAGTTTGGCATAAGGATGCCTTATAGGTCAATTCTGATACTCCCCTTAAAAAAGCATATTAAGAGGAAGACTTTAAAGAGAAAATTGAAGGGAATTACAATATTTCCTAAGAAAAACATTTAATTAAATTTTTCCTTTGGAGAGTGATTGTCTTTAGAACAAGTAAGACGGCGATAAGTTCGGCCGGGCCAAACTTTGGATACGCACCACCTCGGGTATATATGTAAACCACCTTGCGTCAAAATTCGGTGAAAAATGCATACCTTATGCCTCACAGCAGCTATATCGAAATATGTTCCGATTTGGACCAAATACTAATAAGTACAAGTCATTGTTCATTTGTGTATAACAAAATATTGATCTTTTTAGTAGCTATATCTAAAAATAAACCGATCTGATCCATATACGACAGGGATGTCGAAAGCCTAACATAAGTCCCTGTGTCAAATTTCAGTGAAATCGTATTATTAATGCGGCTTTTTTGGGGCCAAGACTTTAAATCGAGATATCGATCTATATGGCAGCTATATGGAAATCTTGATCGATCTAGACCAAATTGCAGAAATATATGGAGGGGCTTAACTTAACTCTCTGTCCCAATTTTCGGCAACATCGGACAATAAATGCGCCTTTTATGGGCCCAAAACATTAAATTAAGAGATCGGTCTACATGGTAACTATATCCAAATCTGGACCGATCTGAGCGAAATTGACGAAGGATGTCGAAGGGCCTAACACAACTCACTGTCCCAAATTTCAGCGACATCGGACATTAAATACGCTTTTAATGACCCCAAAACCTAAAACCGAGCGATCTTTCTATATGGCAGCTATATCCAAATCTGGACCGATCTATGCCATATTACAAAAATATGTCAAGGGGTTTAACTTAACTCACTGTCCCAAATTTCTGCGACATCGGACAATAAATGCGCATTTTATGGGCCCAAAACCTTAAATCGAGGGATCGGTCTATAAGGCAGCTATATCCAAATCTGGACCGATCTGAGCGAAATTGACGAAGGATGTCGAAGGGCCTAACACAACTCACTGTCCCAAATTTCAGCGACATCGGACAATAAATACGCTTTTTATGACCCCAAAACCTAAAACCGAGCGATCTTTCTATATGGCAGCTATATCCAAATCTGGACCGATCTATGCCATATTACAAAAATATGTCAAGGGGTTTAATTTAACTCACTGTCCCAAATTTCTGCGACATCGGACAATAAATGCGCATTTTATGGGCCCAAAACCTTAAATCGAGGGATCGGTCTATAAGGCAGCTATATCCAAATCTGATCCGATGAAGGCAAAATTAAAGAAAGATGTCGATGGGCCTAACACAACTCATTGCCCCAAATTTCAGCAAAATCGGATAATAAATGTGGCTTTTATGGGCCTAAGACCCTAAATCGGAGGATCGGTCTATATGGCAGCTATATCCAAATCTGGACCGATCTGGCCCTAATTGACGAAGGATATCAAAGGGCCTATCACAACTCACTGTCTCAAATTTCAGCAAAATCGGATAACAAATGTGGCTTTTATGGGCCTAAGACCCTAAATCGGCGAATCGGTCTATATGGGGGCTATATCAAGATATTGTCCGCTTTATCCCATCTTCGAACTTAACCTGCTTATAGACACAAAAAGAATCTGTGCAAAGTTTCTGCTCAATATCTCTATTTTTAAAGACAAAGTTTTAGCTCAATATATACGGGGGCCACCGTTGCGCACAGGTTAGCATGTCCGCCTTTGACGCTGAACGCTGGGTTTGAATCCTGGCGAGACCATAAAAAAAAACATTTTTCAGTGGTGGTTTTTCCCTCCTAACGCTGTCGACATTTGTGAGGTACTATGGTATGTAAAACTTCTCTCCAGAGAGGTATTGCACTGCGCTTAAACTTGAAACGGACTGCACTCATTGATATGTGAGAAGGTTGCTCGTTTTCCTTAGTGAAATGTTCATTGGCAAAATTTGCATTTGCATCTCTATTTTTAAAGACTGTAGCGTGATTTCAACAGACAGACGGATATAAATACATTTCAATGAAATTTGTTTTCTGTGAAATCTTCCTTCAAGACAAAACATCATTGAAATATTGTGCTTTGAAATCTTTTCTGAAGACAAACATTTGTTAAAATGCTTTCTAAAAAGAAAATTTAAATGAGCATTTGATTCAATAGAAAGGTACAACAATAAATTTGTTCGGTATAGAAGTGGAACCTTATAGTGGTTTTTTCTGGGACTTAAATATGCTGCGATACCTGTAAAAGTTTTTTTTACCAAGTTAACCTTGCCACATTTAGCCTTATAGTTGGCCTAAAGTTTATGAAACACTTCTTTATATAGTTTCGGAAGTGTTGGCGTCATTGGCTTTCTTCATAGTCTTTGCTATTGCCTAAGAATTTTTTAGTGAATTCGGAATGCCTTGCATGTTTTCGTTTGAAACAAAAGTTTACCACATCCTTGGCAATAAATAAGGATAATGTTAAACATAACTGCAGGGCAAACAATGGTCATTTCTGTAGAGAACTTGTTTGCATAGCATGTGAACATTTTCAACATGGATTTCTATCTGGGATAAGCAAATCAAACGGAGGAGAACTATGCAAACATTCGTAGAGTTCTAAATGCTGCAAAATGGTCTTTAGGCTTAACACTTTCATGAAAACCTATCCATACCATTCTTAGTTAGTATAGAGTATATGTTGATGGGAAAACTTTTTTCTGAAACTAGATGGTCCTCCACATGTGTGGGAGCCAATGGGCAGATTGTGTTTACTGATGAAGTAGCCATGAAATGAAATGGAATCTAATTTCTTGGTTCCATTTCAAAAGGGAAATGGTTTTAGGAAATTCATATGAAAACCACATAGTTTTGAGGTTTGGAAACAGTTGCAAGATTACAAACTAAGTTGTAAATGTCTTTTTTTTTGTTGTTGAATGTTGTTCATTTTCTAGAAAAACTATGTCAACCATATCGAGATAGATGTTCATCCAAGATGGATGTTTACCTAACATAATTTCAACAGTTAATAGCAATTGAGTTGTCTTTGTCTTCTTCAAACTAGGATGAAATTTTGCATTTCTGCCTCTTAAATTGCTTAGATGGAATGACTTTAGGAAATCATGCATTTGGACTCGCAGCACAAGAGGTAGCCGGAAGGCTTTCAAAGTGATGCGTTAATTGAATTTTAGGGATTTGAAACTAAGTAGCTCTTAAATGAGTTTAAATAAGTAAAAGCGTACTAAGTTCGGCCAGGCCGAATCAAGTTTTTTGCAACGATTTATCCATATAGTCATATGAGCAATAAATAGATGAGAATTGCTTTCCGTACTTGCTTAATAGGTCTAATAAAGAAAAAAGTTATATGGGAGCTATATCAGGTCATGGACCGATTCAGACCATTCTTCGTACGAATGTTGGAGGTCATGCTTAAAAAATCGAATCAAGAAATAAGTTATATGGAAGCTATATGAGGTCATGGACCGATTCAGACCATTCTTCATACGAATGTTGGAGATCATATTATAAGACATTGTGCCAAATATCAGCAAAATCAAAATCCCCCAAAGAGGACAAATTTACGACAATAGCAATATGGGGCTCAAATGAAAGGTATTTGGGAGTAAAGAACGAATTGGATATCAATATTCGTGAAAAAGTATCCATGGGGCCACCCCACCCCCATAACACCAGCCATAAAGGACATTTTAACTGACCATTCCAATATGGGGATGTAGTAAGAGGTCCTTCAGAGCAGAACACGAATCTGAAATATATTTTCAAAGCCAAGTCACTTAACGACCGCCCCATCCCCCAAAACACCCCCCAATGTTTGCCGACTATGGATATATGGCGCTCCAATGAATTTTGGGAATAGACCGAGAATCTGATATCAACACTCGGGATCAAGTGCCTAGGGGACGTCCCAACCCAATAACAACCGCCCAAATAGGACGCTTTTGCTCACCATGACAATTTAGATCTTAAAAGGAGTGGTTCTCGATATTGATAGTTTTTAGGGTCCATAACCCAAACCAGAGATATTTGCTGACCTTTGCCAAAGGGGTTCAAATGAAAGATATTTGAGATTAGAAAAGTAATTTGAAATGCATTTTTGAGGCCAATGGCAATATGGGGTTCAAATAAATAATATACAGTTATATGAGAATAGCGAACGTTTCTGATGTACTTTTCGGGCTTAGTGTTTGGGGGACCACCCCAATCCCCAAAACACCCCTAAATCGGGCATATTTACTGACCATGTCAATGTGGAGCTTAAATGAAGGGTATTGAAGAATTGATACCCACTTTCGGGACCAATTTTTCCCAAAATACCCCACAAACAGCAATTTTTTACTGACAATCACAATATGGGGCTCAAATTAAGGTATTTGCGAGTAAAATACGAATTTGATATCCAAATATAGGACCATGTATTTAAGGCATCACCTCTTCCCCAAAACACCTCCCCAAAGGGTAAACATTTTTCGACCATGCCAATATGTGGCTCAAATAAAAGGTATTTGAGATTAGAAAACGAATTTGATAACCTATTTTGGGGCTGATTTAGAATATATTTATGGGGTCATAGACCAATATTTCGATGTTTTACAACTGTAATGAGGGTATATGAGGGTATAAAAATTATATGGTCAGATTCAAATTGGTCGAATTTATCTCATTAGATAAAACAAGCGTGCCTAGTTCGGCCGGGTCGAATCTAACCATGGATTGAATTTGTCAAGTCTTTTTCCGATATCTCTTTATAGGCAATCAAAGGATAATGGATAAAAATTGCCATGCTATTCGATCTATTTCAGGTTATCTACCCAAATTGGAAAAGAATTGAGTCCTACAGTGGCTCAAGAAGTAAAATCGGGAGATCGGTTTATATGGGGGCTATATCAGGTTATGGACCATATTTGGCACGTATTTAGAAGGTCATGGTGGAGAAGTCGTTGAAATATTTTTTGGCCAAATTGGATAATAATTGCGACTTCCAGAGGCTCAAAAAGTCAAATCAGAAGAACTGTTTTTGTTATATTTATATCAGGCTCTTATCCGATTTGGACCATAGTTGTGGAAAGTCAAAACAAAAGACTTCATGCAAAGTTTCAGCCAAATCGAATAATAATTGCGCACTCTAGAGGCTCCAGAAGTCAAGATCCGAGATCGGAATATATGGCAGCTAATTTAATGTTTTGAACCGATTTAGAGCATACTTTGCACATTTGTAGGAAGTCATAATAAAACACCTCATACAAAATTTGAGACAAATCGCATAAGAATTGTGCCATCCAGAGGCTCAAGAACTCAAGATCCAAGATCGGTTTACATGGGAGCTATATCAAAACATGAACCGATTTGGCCCATTTAAAATCAAAACCGAACAACACTAATGTTGTCGCTGTTGTAGCAGTGTGGCGCACACTAAGGCAGCAGCCCTTGCCGATGAAGGATTCCATAGGGTCAATCCGATACGTACAACCAGCTGCCATGGGAATGCCTACACTAGTATTTGTAAAATATTTCAAGCGGCTAGCTTTATCCCTTCGAAAATTAGCGTGTTTTCGATAGACGGACATCGCTCAATCGACTTAGAAAGTCAAGACGATCCAGAATCTATAATTTGTGTTTGTTTGTTTGTTCCGTATAGACTCAAAAACGGCTGAACCGATTAAATTGAAATTTTCACAGATTGTGTAGGTTCGTCTGGAAGGAAACATAGGCTATATAATTTTTTGATATCGGGAGGGGGGCGGACCCTCCCCCTTACCCCAAAAGTACTACCCAAAAATAAAAGTGGACCGATCGGGACAATATGGGATTCAAGTGAAAGTTATTCAAGAGTAGAGTACCAATTTCATAATAAAAGTTGGGTCCAAGTACATGGGGGGCCGCCCCAGCCCCAAAACCCCTTAAAATAGGTTTATTTGACAGTCATGACAATATGGGACTCAATGAAAGGTATTCGGGATTACATTACGAATATGGCCAGGAAATAGGATAGGCTTTATAATTTGATAACGGAAGGGGACGGACCGTTACCCCAACAACACCACCCAAAATCAAAAGTGGATGGATAAAAACAATATAGGTATCAAATGAAAGGTATGCGGGAGAATGAATCTGGCATACAAATTCATGTCAAAGTACACCCCCACGAAAACGCCCAAAATGGGCAGATTGGCCAATCACGGATATATGGGTCTCGGTTTGTTTGTTCCGTATAGACTAAAAAACGGCAGAACTGATTTTCTCGAAATGTTCGCATATTGTGTAGGTTGGTCTGGAAGGAAACATAGGCTATATAATTTTTCGATATCGGAAGGGGGACGGACCCTTCCCCCTCAAGCCAAAAACACAACACAAAATCAAAAGTGGACCGATCGGGACAATATGGGTATCAAATGAAATGTATTGGAGAGTAAAATATGAATATGGTATTAAAATATGAGTCTCAGGACCCATCGGTCCGCCCCAACCCCAAAACTCTCCCAAACAGACACATTGGATGTTCTTTTCAATATGGGGCTCAAATGAAAGGTATTCGGGAGTAGATTTCGAATCTGGCATACAAAATCAGATCGAAGTATAGGGGATCCCTCCACCCCTCAAAAACGCCAATAGGCCCATTATGACAATATGATACATGGCTGAACCGATTTTCTTAAAATTTTCGTAGATTGTGTAAGTTCGTCTGGAAGGATGCGGGTGGAGGCGGACCCTCCTACTTACCCCAAAAACGCCACCCACATCCGAAAGTGGTCCGGTGGGCACAATAACGGTATCAAATAAAAGGTATTGAAGGCTAAAAAACGAATATGGTTTTAAAATTTGGGTCCAAATAGCCAGCGGGCACACCCAACCCTAAACTCCTCCTTCTATATATTCGAAGTTCATGTCAATATGAGACTCAAATGAAAATTATTAGGCATTTGATTAGAAATATGGCATAAAACATTAGATCGAAGTAATGGGAGGTCGCCCACCCCCAAATACCCCCAAATGGGCATATAAGCCGACCTTGGCTATATGGGACTCAAATAAAAGGTATTTGGGAGTAGATTACGGGTATAACATTAAAATTTGCGTTTAAGTCAAGGTGGAACTTTTCCTCACAAAGGTACGTCAAATGGGTTTTTTGTGACATTATAACAATATGGGACTCAAATCAAAGGACTTGAGAGTAGAAAAAGAATTTGAGATTCAATTTTGAAGCCATGTGTTTTGGGGTACGCCCTAAAGCAACCCCCAAACTGAACTTCATTCCCCTTTGGAATTAAGAACAAATTTGGTATGTGTTGTCAGTGCAAAGTGCCGGTAGCCGCCCCAGCATTTGAAAGTTCAGCACGAATTTGATATCCATATTTGAGTCGAAATGTCTGATGGTGCCATCCCTCCCCTAAAAAGCAATTCTCATTTTTCTCAATTTTTGAAAACACCAGGAATCTAGCAGGGGCAAACTTCTCACACATCAATGAGTGCTTTCCGATTCAAGTTTAAACCCAAAGTTAATAGACCTTTTTTTATAACAGAGTCCGAACGGTGTCCCGCAGTGCGACACCTTTCTGGGGAAAATTTTTCAAATGATCATGTATGGCATTGTACCTCGCAAATGTCGCCAACATTAAGAGGGGATAACCACCGCTTTGTCCGATGTTCTCGCCAGGATTCGAACGCGTTCAGCGTCATAGACTATAATGGCACGAATTCGATATCCGCATTCAGGACAAAGTGTCCCAACCCTATAAGGATATTAGAGAGTTAAAGAAGGCGCAGCGAAGCGGGCCGGGTTCAGCTAGTACATATTTTGTATATTGTTTGGTCTCAGATGAATATTTCGATGATTGACGGACGGAATGGAGAGTATAATAAGATACAATTAGATAACATTTGATATAAAATTTGTTGAGAATTGTCAAATTTTTTTCTAGGGTTTTTATTTTTTGCGCGTAGTCCCAACACGATCAGAAATCCATTAAGTTATACCACTTTAAATATTTAATGGCTGCTTTAATTTCCTTTTTTGAGAAATTACGGGAGTTGTCCAAGTTTTCAAAACCAATTTTTTTCCTTTAGAAATTTAGTGTCACTCCATCAATTCCATTAATTCTATACATTTTGTTTCACGTTTCCAGCCACTTTGGCACTTAGTTTGAAAATGTCTACATTTTTTTGTGTACATCGTCAAATCGAAAACGCAAAACAACTAAAAAACGCTTTTAACAGTTTGTGTGGGATTAAACAGGCGATTTGTTTTTGTCCATTTTCCATAGCTACGTTGCTTTTGCGTTCTAGTAGTAATGGTATCGAGCATGGAAACCATGGTGACACTTTAAATACTACACATTCTCCAAATTCCCTGAAAAAAATAGTGCAGCGCATATTTTTTGGGTTGATTCATTGTTTGCAGATTTTTTCCCATGTGAATCTATGAAAAATTGTTCGTTTTACACTCTAAAGATTAGATGGATTTTTGAAGAAAAAAAAACCAAAATATTTCTATGGTGTGAATCCATCAAAATGAAATATCCTTTAAATAAAAAAAAAAAAAAATTATAGACTAGCAGAATATTAAAAGAATTATTTTAAAATTTTATGTTTTTTCTTGGTGTATGGATCCAATAGGAAAAAGATTTAAATTGCCTTTTCTGTTGTAATGGTTCACCATAAGAGAAGAAAACCAACAAAGCTAGCAACTAAGAAAATACATGAAAGGCAACTAAGCATGCAAGCTGGGAATGCCATCAACTCGGCACTATATGTGTGCTGACTGTTAACGACAATGGCTCCAGGACACACGTGTAAGTGTAAATCTCTGACACAAAACACTTTGATTTAGTCAAAACTTCCACTCCCTCTTCTACTTCGCACTACTGACCAGCTCAACGCTTACACCGACCTCAATGCCACTTTCACAGCTTAAATCTACAGTGCCTAGCAATACAACACAGAGTAGTTGGAGGACAGCTGGCACGGGACAGCTGTTTCTCCCCTAGTGTACTTACTTAGCATCCGTATCACCCGGGTTTGAGCACTGATGCCACGATTCACAACATAATAACGCTGGGGAGCGGTTTGCAGCAAACGGCTGCGCTTAAGCTTAACTCCTATTAAAACGTACAGCACACAGATGGCAGTCATGGGTCCACCGAAAAATATAAACCCCGACACAGCAAACACATGGGCGAAAAAATCGTTGTTTATCTGTAAGGCATAACAAAGAAAAAAAGGAAAAGAATGAATGAAAGAAGGAAGGAAAATTGAAAAGAAATGCAATTTAATAAACATTTTCAAATAACAACTGTATTAAATAACAACATGTGCATATCAGGTGTATATTAGGGTGTGTGTACGATATAAGGAGCAATCGAAAGTGAAAAGGGGCAAATTATATACAAAATTGTATTCAAATCCATATCTTCAAGCTAATTTGAAAAGTAATTTGACTTAAACATAACAAGTAAAAGCGTGCTAAGTTCGGCGGGGCCGAATCTTGTATACCCACCACCATGGATTCCACTAACAAGTAAAAAGCCGTTAAGTTTGGCCGGGCCGGGATGTCTAGAGACCTTAAACCACCCACTGTTTCAAATTTCAGCGAAATGGGATAAAAAATAAAGCTTTTATGGGCTTCATATCCTTTATCGGCAGATCGGTATATATGGCAGCTATATCTAAATATAGTCCGATCTGAAACATATGTGGGTCAGATGCAGGGAGGCCTAAAAGCAACTCGCTTTTTAAAATTTCAGCGAAATCGGGTAATGAATAAAGCTGTTATGGGCTTCAGACCCTTTATAGGGAGATCGGTCCACATGGCAGCTATATCTAAATATAGTCCGATCTGAACCATATGTCGGTCGGTCGGATGTTGGGAGGTCTAAAACTTCTCACTCGTTCAAATTTCATCGAAATCGGTTAAAAAATAAAGCTTCTATGGTCTTCAGACCCTTTATAGGGAGATCGGTCCAAATGACAGCTATATCTAAATATAGTCCGATCTGAAACATATGTCGGTCGGTCGGATGTTGGGAGGTCTAAAACTTCTCACTCGTTCAAATTTCAGCGAAATCAGTAAAGCTTTTATGGGCTTCAGACCCTTTATCGGCAGATCGGTATATATGGCAGCTATATCTAAATATAGTCCGATCAGAGACATTTATGCATCAGATGTCGGGAGGCCTAAAACTACGCACAGGTTCAAATTTCAGCGAAATCGGTTAAAAAATAAAACTTTTATGGGCTTCAGACCTTTAATTGGGAGATCGGTCCATATGGCAGCTATATCTAAATATAGTCCGATATAAACCATATCTAGGGGAGATGTTGGGAAGCCTAAAACTACTTACTAGTTCAAATTTCAGCGAAATCGGTTAAAAAATAATGCTGTTATGGGCTTCAGACCCTTCGGTTAAAAAATAAAGCTTTTATGGGCTTCAGACCGTATATATAGAGATCGGTCCACATGGCAGCTATATCTAAATATAGTCCAATGTGACAAATATTTGGGTGAGATTTCGAGAGGCCTTAAACTACTCACTCGTCCAAAT
Organism: Stomoxys calcitrans; assembly: GCF_963082655.1. NCBI lineage: Eukaryota > Metazoa > Arthropoda > Insecta > Diptera > Muscidae > Stomoxys > Stomoxys calcitrans. The sequence continues at coordinate 10,503,473 of NC_081553.1, forward strand.
TTCAGCGAAATGGGTTAAAAAATAAAGCTTTTATGAGCTTCAAACTTTTATAGGGACATCGGTCCACATGGTAGCTATATCTAGATATAGTCCGATCTAAGCCATATTTGTCGAAGATGTTGGGAAGCCTAAAACTACACACTGGTTCAAATTTCAGCGAAATCGATTAAAAAATAAAGCTTTTATGGGCTTCAGACCCTTTATCGGGAGATCGGTCTATATGGCAGCTATATCTAAATATAGTCCGATTTAAATCATATTTCGGTCAAATGTCGGAAAGCCCTAAGCTACTCACTGTTTCAAATCTCAAATTTCCGACCCTATAAAGTATATATATTCTAGATCAGTATAAAAATCTAAGACGATCTAGACCTGTCCGTCCGTCTGTCTGTCTGTCTGTCTGTTGAAATCATGCTATAGTCTTTAAATACAGATATTGAGCTGATATAGCCCCCATGTAGACCGATCCGCCGATTTAGGGTCTTAGGAAAAAACCATAAAAACCGCATAATTATCCAATTTTGCTGAAATTTGGGACAGAGAGTTGTGTTAGGTCCTTCGACATCCTTCGTCTATTTGGCCTAGATCGGTCCGGATTTGGATATAGCTGCTATATAGACCGATCGTCCGATTTAGGGTCTGAGGCCCATAAAAGCCACATTTATTATCCGATTTTGTCGAAGTCTTGGCCCCATAAAGGGATCATTTATAGTCCGATTTCACTGAAATTTGGCACTGTGAATTATTTTGGGCTTTTCGACATCCGTGTTGTTTATAGTTCAGACTGGTTAATTTTTAGATATAGCTACTAAAAAAATCAATATTTTATTATACACAATTGAACAATGACTTGTACTTATTAATATTTGGTCCAAATCGGAACATGTTTCGATATAGCTGCTATGGGGCATAAGGTAAGCATTTTTTTCCAGATATTGACGAAAGGTGGTATAGCCAAATCGGTTGGAAATTTTGGTTTCTAAGGGCTCAAGAATTCAAATCCGGAGAACGGTTTATGTGGGGGCTATATCTGTATATATACCGATTCGGATCATACTTGAGATCCGGGGATCGATATTTATGGGGGCTATACCTGTTTATAGACTGATTTGAATCATACTTGTCATGGATGTTGAAAGTCATAATTCTAGTCTTTGTTCCAAATTCCAGCCAAATGAAGTGAAACCGAGGCTGATTTGCCAAAGCTTTGGGCATTCTTTTTGTTAAATAGCCCATAAGGAAAAAATGATATGTCTATTATTGAAATATAAAGTTTCTATTATTCATTTTCTGCCTTCCATACTTACACAAAGTAAGGGCATATGAGGAAAGTTGTTAATTCTTTTTAAAAAAATATTTTTTCAAATTATAGTCCTCTCATTGCATCCCATTGTTCTGTTTTTTTACCTTTGTGACTTTGTGTTTTTTTTTCTAATCAAAATTGTTGTTTGCTTACTTACCGAGCATTCGGTGCCGCCATAAGAGGCCACTACAGAAAATTGCATTGCCTGTGGCATTGCCAGGACGAAGGCGGTCAACCAGATGGCAAATATAAATTTAACAGCGCGTGATAATTTCGACATGGTATGTTGTCTGCAACGAGAAAAAAAGGAGATAAACACAAACAAATGTCTCAACTAAATGAAAACTAAATGGGTGGAACATCGACGACAACAACAAGAACAAAGTGCGACTGAAACTGGAAAATACTCATATTCAAAGAAAATGTTCTGAAAACATAAACATGTACCGACAGCTTCCAGTTACATTCACTATTAAATAAATAAATATTTTTACATGGTCCAAAGGCAACACAAGTCAATGTATGTAAGCAAATTACGGGAGATTTGTTTTTCAAAGAATGTTAAATGTAATTGAAAATTCTTAGAATAAGAGTTTTTTTTGTGCCTTGCCCACCTATGTTAGACATGCTTACGAAATACCGATATATGAGCCTTTTAAGTATAATTACGAGCACTGGTATAGACAATCCAATTTGAACTGTCATCCCCGTTGGAGTGAATAAACCAATCTATCTGCAAGTAAGAACTAGTGTCCATAATAGTTGCCAGAAAAATGATAGGTCCTGCGGCATGCCTTTCAGACTCGGCTCGAAAAAGGTGGGCCCTTATCATTGAACTTAAACTTGAATCGGATAACACTCAGTGAAGTGTGAGTCTGCCCTGTTTCTTCATGGGCAAATTTGCTTGGGTGTTCAATGCATATTTATAGCCTACACCACTACTGTGGTACAGGGTATTACAACTTAGTGCATTTGTTTGTAACACCCATAATGAAGAGATAGACCCATTGATAAGTATACCGATTGACTCAGAATGATTCGATTTAGCTATGTCCGTCTTTCTGTTCGTCTGTCTGTCTGCCCGTCTGTCCATGTTAATTTGTGTACAAACTACAGATCGCAGTTTTCATCCGATCGTCCTCGAATTTGGTATAGGCTTGTTTTTCAGCCTCGAGACGAAGCCTATTGAAATTGGAAAAAATCGGTTCCGATTTGGATATAGCTCCCATATATATGTTCGTCCGATTTCAGTAATAATTCAATAAAATAGTCATTTGTTAATCGATTCTCTCGAAATTTGGCAAGAAGGATTTTCTTATGATTCTCGTTATTACTGGTGAATTTCATAGAAATCGGATCAGATTTAGATATAGTTCTCATATATATAAATCGCCCGATTTTCACTCCTAGAGCCACTGCAAGCGCATTTATTGACCGATCTTCCCAAAACTTCATACAATGCTTTCCTTGACGACTATCTCAATGTCCGTAAAGTTTGCTCGAAATCGATTCAGATTTAGATATAGCTCCCATATATATATTCATCTGATTTGCAGTAATATTGCAATAAAATGGCCATTTGTTAACCGATTATCTCGAAATTTGGCAATAAGGATTTTCTTATGATTCTCGTTACTACTGGTGACTTTCATAGGAATCGGTTGAGATTTAGATATAGCTCTGATATATATAAATCGCCCGATTGTCACTTCTAGAGCCACTGCAAGCACATTTATTGACCAATCTTCCCAAAACTTCATACAACGCTTTCCTTGACGACTTTCTCAATGTCCGTAAAGTTTGCTCGAAATCGATTCAGATTTAGATATAGCTCCCATACATATGTTCATCTGATTTGCAATAATATTGCAATAAAATGGTCATTTGTCAACCGATTATCTCGAAATTTGGCAAGAAGGATTTTCTTATGATTCTCGTCATTACTGGTGAATTTTATAGAAATCGGTTCAGATTAAGATATAGCTCACATATATATAAATCGCCCGATTGTCATTTCTAGAGCCACTGCAAGCGCATTTATTAACCAATCTTCCCAAAACTTCATTCAACGCTTTCCTTCATAACTTCTTCAATGTCCGTAAAGTTTGCTGGAAATCGGTTCCGATTTGGATATAGCTCCCATATATATGTTCGTCCGATTTTGAGAAATATTGCACTAAAGTGCTAATTTTTTAACCGATTCTTTCGAAATTAGGCAGAACGGATTTTCTTATGACTCTAGACATTACTGGTGAATTTCATAGAATTCGTCTCAGATTTAGATATGGCTGTCATATATGTATATCGCCCCATTTTCACTTCTAGGATCACTGCAAGCGCATTTATTGACCAATGTTGCCAAAATTTTGCACAACGCTTTCTGCGGCACCTATCACATTATCTGAGAAGTTTGTTCGAAATCGGTGCAGATTCTTTAGATATTGGGTAATTTTCAATAATGTTGTAATTTGTCAACCATAGTTGCAGTTTGAACATATTTCCTCGAAATTTAATACGGATTGCTTAACAACCCATCCGAAAGCATTCGCCGAGGTACATCAATATTGGTTCAGGATTGGATATAACTCCTACATTGTATTTTTAGGGTAGGTGGTGGGTATTATACAGTCGGCACCGCCCGACTTTTGCCTTTCCTCTGTGTTTTTGACTTAACATAGCCATTTACTACTAAGACGGATCAAATGTATGTTTAGACAGACTAACTTTAATATCCACAAAATTATCCTTTAACTTTCAAAATTTACAATTCTACAAGTTTCAATTTGTTTTCATCACACTCTTGCAAAATCTAGATATTCACAAAAATGTGTATGGGATTCATATTGGTTTTGCATATTTTCAAAAGTTTTATGATTTTGTACCACATTCGTTTCATACTGTTTTCAATGATCCTTTTCATCTTCAAGTTGAACTACTGCCAAATTTCATTCCCTGTCATACTTAACATAAGCACTGAAGTCAAATGTATAAGGCTATGCAGCTAACCAAAGCGATGAAAGTTTGCTAACACCTCTTCGGCAATGCTCTCATTGCCTTAGTGCACTTGAGTGCGTATTCGCAATTTGCCTTACGAACAACATAACTCATACGCGCAGGGGGATTGTGGTTGGTGGGTGGAAATGCATTCCCATGAACCAATTAACTGTCCCTAAGATGGCTGCCGAATTACGACAGTTGGACATGTTTGTAGACGTGTATGTATGTGTGCCTTCAATAAATTGATTGCAAGTCAAAGAAGCTCTTGTGCTCGTGCCATTAATGGAGGCTTCTCCTTGAGCACACAAGCCAATGGAATAAGTGATGTATGATGGTGTAGCGATGGGGGAGCTATTTCAGTTTTATTTCGCATTTTGATTTGGAAGTTCAAAGCTGATTTCACATTAATTTGCAATTTAGGGGAATTCATGTTGATTCCCAAAGAATTATGAAAACTTGACCTTATGTTTGCTGTCAATAAGATTTCAAAAAAGTTTCTTACGTTTCATGTTCAGAAGAGCAACAGCAATTTAAGTTGTTTTCTAGGACACAAGAAAATCAAAAAGTCTCTTAGCAATATTTTGCGTAATTCTATATTTGTATTTTAATGCTATTCCTTTAAGAAGCTTTTGTTGTTTGCAACCTACGTGCCATGTTCCGGTTTTAGATATACGTTGTGTAGGAGGGCCAAATATATATCCTTCGCAATTAATATCTATCGATACAAATAATGATGGCTGTCTTTTTACAGTTGTGTCGAATGTTAAGTGTGACTTTGTGACATTTTGCAGTTCAAGTAGCTTCAACATATTATTGTTATATTCCTAATTGGATACTTACCGAAATGGATGGCAGATGGCTATGTAGCGTTCAACTGTGAACGCAGTGATGGTCAGTACGGTGGCATTGGCTGCTGTCTCTGAGAGAACTCCCTCCATGACACACAGAACATCACCAAAGGGATATGAGTAGGGATACCAAAGGTTATATAAGTCTTGAGGCATACCTGCAAGAAAAAAAAAAAACAATGTAAAGTTAACAAAAAGAAAACTACAAAGTCAAACAAGTAAAAAGGCGTTAAGTTCGACCGGGCCGAACTTTGGATACTCACCACATCGGGTATATATGTAAATCAACTTTCATCACAACCCGGTGAAAATTGCATACCTTATGTCCCATAGCAGTAATAACAAAATATGTTCCGATTTGGACCAAATACAAATAATTAAAAGTCATTGTTCAATTGTGTTTAGCAAAACATTGGTCTTTTTAGTAGCTATATCTAAAAACAAACCGATCTGAACCATATACAACATGGATGTCGAAAAGCCTAACATAAGTCAATGTGTAAAATTTCAGTGAAATCGGATTACAAATGCGCCTTTTTTGGGGCCAAAACTTTAAATCGAGATATCGGTCTATATGGCCGCCATATCCAAATCTTGATCGATCTAGACCAAGTTGCAGAAATATGTGGAGGGGCCTAACTTAACTCTCTGTCCCAAATTTCGGCATCATCGGACAATATATGCGGCTTTTATGGGCCCAAAACATTAAAACGAGAGATCGGTCTATATAGCTGCTATATCCAAATCTGGACCGATCTGAGCCGAATTAGAGAAGAATGTCGAAGGGCAAAACAAAACTCACTGTCCCCAACTGCGGCGACATCGGACAATAAATGCGCTTTTTATGGCCCCGTAACTTAAAACTTAGAGATCGGTCTATATGGCAGCTATATCTAAATCTAGGCCGATCTGTGGCATAATGCAGAAGTATGTCAAGGGGCTTAATTTTTCTCACTGTCCCGAATTTTAGCAAAATCGGATAATAAATGTGGCTTCTATGGGCCTAAAACCCTAAATAGGAGGATCGGTCTATATGGCAGCCATATCCAAATCTGAACCGATCTGAGCCAAGTTGACGAAGGATGTCGAGTGGTCCAACATAACTCACTGTCCCAAATTTCAGCAAAATCGGATAATAAATGTGGCTTCTATGGGCCTAAAACCCTAAATAGGAGGATCGGTCTATATGGCAGCTATATCCATATCTGAACCTATCTGGGCCAAATTGACGAAGGATGTTGAGGGGCCTAACACAACTTACTGTCCCAAATTTCAGCAAAATCGGATTATGAATGTGGCTTTTATTGGCCTAAGACCCTAAATCAGCGGATCGGTCTATATGGCAGCTATATCCTAATCTGGACCAATCTGAGTCAAATTGATGAAGGACTTCGAAGGGCCTAACACAACTCAATGTCTTAAATTTCAACAAAATCGGATAACAAATGTGGCTTTTATGGGCCTAAAACCTCAAATCGGCGGATCGGTCTATATGGCAGCTATATCCAAATCTGGTCCGATCCGGGCCAAATTAACGAAGGATGTCTAAGGGCCTAACGCAACTCACTGTCCCAAATTTCAGCAAAATCGGATTATGAATGTGGCTTTTATTGGCCTAAGACCCTAAATCGGCGGATCGGTCTATATGGGGGCTATATCAAGATATAGTCCGATATAGCCCATCTTCGAACTTAACCTGCTTATGGACAAAAAAAAGAATCTGTGCAAAGTTTCACCCCTTAAGTCTATTTTTAAAGACTGTAGCGTGATTTCAACAGACAGACGGATAGACGGACGGACATGTCTAGATCGTCTTAGATTTTTACGCTGATCAAGAATATATATACTTTATAGGGTCGGAAATGGATATTTCGATGTGCTGCAAACGGAATGACAAAATGAATATATCCCCATCTTTCGGTGGTGGGTATAAAAACTGCAAGTCAAAGCCGTATACGATGGTATGGTGGACTTTTTTACTCAGTACAATCCCAAGAATCAGAAACGCGAAGGGCGCCCACCTTAATATAAAGGGTGATTTTTTAGTTAGTATCTGGGCGGACTTGCTAACTTCTGAGCTACAGTGGCCTCTAATTCTTGTTTGACAAAAACTACCAGTGAACTTGGCAACATTTCCTGTGAGCTACCATGTACTGCGGTATGGCCTATCACATGTTATCAGGAGAAGCAGTGATTAAACGACACTGGAACACACTGACATATTTAGGTACACCCACGTCGATATGCTGAACCTTTTGGAACTAAGGGGATAATGGTTTCAAAGTGAAAACTGTATTCCGGGGTGATTTAGGGTGGGTTTATTGCTGATTCCGATGTAGCCCGACTTTTGGCCAGGGACTTAATCGTAAGATGCGTTCAGCAATTCAATTCAATTCAGCAATTCACTTCGAACATAATGCTCTTTTACTTTTGTATTTTGGTTTATTTAAAACATTTTCTCTTATTTAAGTCTCAAATGTGCGTATTTTCCTTTACCATACCCAACGAGTTTCAATTATTTTGTTCCCATATCATTGTCTGGTATTTTTGTATTTCCTGTCCGTAATGGATTCTATTATTCTCACAAATTGAATTCAACAAGTTTCATTTATTTTTACCTAATTCTTTGCAACACACGCAACCATTAGGAAAATTAAATAAAGTCAACCAAAAGGAAAAAAAAGTCTTTTTTGTTTGCCAGAAATTAGGTTGAGTTGAGCTTTTGGCCATGACTAATTGCTGACCAAATTAGTATTTGTTGGTTGGTCAACTATGACCGAAATGTCCTGCCACTTTGGCATGTGTTGTGATGCCATCACTATTTTATGGTGATTGCAGACTTAACAATGAACCCAAAGGACATGAGAACGACGTTTGAATTGACCGGCAAATTGCCGCGAAAAATGAGCACATGGCCATAGCTTAATATAGGGGGATATGTAGTCAAACATTGACTCATTTATAATGGTTAGAGGAAGTCAATTTTGTGTGATGTCCAATATGTCAGAACTATAATGGATATTAAAAAGTGTTGAACACCAGGACACTAAAGTTTGATGTATTGGCAATAGTAGGAGGAGAGAAAGTGTTGAATGGATATACGGTAATGATAGAAAGGATGGTTTTGCTTGTATGTTTATTAGAGTGTCCCAAAAAAGGAAAAGTATTTTTTTTTTTTTTGAAACACACTGGAGACAATTTTTTCCTTTTGATCCTAATAAGAAAAATATGATAGCCAAAATAACGATAGCCAATGGGTAACGATAACCACGTTGGGAATTTAAGGTATCCATGCCATGAAATACGCATTACAAAACCACAAACTGTATCCTGCACCACTACTGCGGCTGTCATTAAATGTGTAGTACGACTCAGAAATTCCTGGTGATCCGGTTAATCATATCCGTCCGTTTCATGTGATCGTCATGAGACTTATCGTGGAATTGAGGCAACTCTAGGCATTAGAGCGCATACATTCGATATTGCACGAACATTTTACCGTCAAAAAAATTGGTTTCCGTTGGATCCCACACAATTTGTCAATCGCTCAAAAAAAAGATCGTGTCGATTGGTCGAAAGAAATGCTCCAAAAACGCGAAACAATTGCATTTTTATACCCCCATCACGATAGGGGGTATATTCATTTAGTCATTCCGGTTATCGTCGTAACATTCTAAGACGATTGAACGATGTCCGTGTGTCTGTCCGTACGTCTGTTGTAATCACTCTACAGGCTTCAAAAATTTAGATATTGAGCTGAAATTTGGCACAGATGTCTCTTTTTGGTGCACGCTGGTTTAGTTCTTGAACGGGCCTAATCGGGCCATATTTGGATATTGCTGCTATATAGACCGATCTGCCGATAAAGGGTCTTATGCCCATAAAAACTTAATTTCTCATGCGATTTAGCTGAAATTTAAAACAGTGAGTACTTTTAGGCCTCGCGACATCTGACCTATATATGGTTCACATCGGACTTTATTTAGATATAGCTGCCATATAGACCGATCTGCCGATAAAGGGTCTGAAGACCATAAAAGCTTTATTTATTGCCCAATTCCGCTGCAATTGTGGGTTATTTTAAGCCTCCCGATATCTGAAGCAAGTATGGTTCACATCGGACTTTATTTTGATATAGCTGCCATATAGACCGATCTCCCAATTAGGGATCTGAAGACCATAAAAGCTTTATTTATAGTCCAATTTCGCTGAAATTTGAAACAGTGGGTTATTTTAAGCCTCCCGATATCTGAACTAAGTATGGTTCACATCGGACTATATTTAGATATAGCTGTCATACAGACCGATCGCCCGATTAAGGATCTGAAGCCCATAAAAGCTTTATTTTTTAACCGATTTCGCTGAAATTTGAAACAGTGAGTAGTTTTAGGCCTCCCGCCATCCGACCCAAATATGGTAAAAAGAGGACTGTATTTAGATATTGCTGTCATATAGACCAATATGTCGGTTAAGGGTCTGAAGCTCATAAATGCTTTGTTTATTAACCGATTCTGTTGAAATTTTAAATACAAAATTCAACAGTGTCTTACATTTATTAGACCATTCAATGCCTGTGCCGAATTTAGGTGCATAAGTTATCCAATTTTTACCGGATTTTGATGAAAGGTGGTTTACATATATACCCGAGGTGGTGGTTATCCAAAGTTCAGCCCGGCCGAACTTAATGCCTTTTTACTTGTTGAGCACTCAAAACATCGACTTGATGAGTCATCCGCCGTATTATTCTGACTTGGCACCGAACGACTTCTTTTTATTTCCGTACATAAAAAATGAAATGAGAGGTCAACGTTTATCGACACCTAAAGAAACGGTTGATGCGTTCAGAATGCATATTTTGGAGATACCTCAATCAGAATGGCAAAAGGGTTTCGACGATTGGTTCAAACGCATGCAAAAGTGCATAGGTCTTAGTAGGGAATAATTTGAAAAATAATAAAGCGATTTTCGATGATTGTATATTTGTTTTGTGTGCAACCTTCATATTCTTGGTCGTCTCGACATTCTGAGTCGATCTAGCCATGTCCTTCTTGAGCCCCTAGAAGTCGCAATTGTTGTCCGATTTGGCTGAAATTTTGCACATAGTGTTCAGTTATGACTTCCAACAAATGTGCCAAATAAATCGGTCAAGAACCTGATATAGCTCCCATGTAAATCGATCTCCTGATTTGACTCAAAATTGAAGCTTCCAGGGTCTCAAGAAGTCAAATCGGCAGATCGGTTTATATGGCAGCTATATCAGGCCATATACCGATTTGAACCGTTCTTGGCACAGTTGTTGATAATTATAACAGATGTGCAAAATTTAGGCCAAACCGGACAAAAATTTTGGCTTTCATGGGCTCAAGAAGTCAAATCGGGAGATCGGTTTATATGGGAGCTATTGTATATTCAAATCTGAACTTATATGACCCATCTGTAATCCCCAACGACCTGCATCAATATAAGGTATCTGTGCAAAATTTCAAATTTCAAGCGGATGGATGGACGGACATGGCTAGTTCGAATCAGAATTTCGGATGTTCAAGAATAGATATAGTTTATGGGATCCTAGATCAATATTTCGAGGTGTTACAAACGGAATGACTAGATCAGTATTCCCCCAATACTATGGTGGTGGGTATAAAAATGGAGGGTATGCGCTTCTCGATTAAAAAAAAATCCTAATAGGATGGGACGGTCTAATGTATGTCCACTACATCACTGTGAGAGGGGGTTTTGTAAAAGGCTGATTGACAGAAACTTATGCAGATTATTTTAGAACAGTTGTGGGCACACTAACTCACTGTGCACTGTATATCCAGACCCAACTGCTTACGTTCCTCAGTTCGTACTCAATAATGTACAGTGGTGTCCAAGGCAGGTTTAAAACCACAATAGGTGTTTATTTACTTTTGTTTAAATTTGTTAAAATTTATACACTGATAGGTTATACCATTGTAATAGTTGTTGTATAGTCTTCTAATGCTTAGTTTCCACTTACCCGATAATAACAGAATCAAATCTGACACAGCCAAATTAAAAAGGTAAAAATTCGTTGCCGTATGCATAATTTTGTTGCGCGATATCACAATGCACGTTATTAGATTGCCTAGGACTCCAGCAATAAAGATCAGCGTATAGCAGACCGTCAGTGTGGCCAATAGGGGCATGGGAGCACGTTCCGGCACAATGTGCTCCCGCTGTATGGCCGTTATTAGATTCGTCAAGTTGTCGGCGGAAATATTCAACATTTGACTCATATTTTGCTGCAGCCATTCGCTGTTCAACAACAGAGCCTTGGGCGAGGGCAGGGCATCCCATTGCCAGTGGATGGAGGATGTGTCGCCCACAGTGGGTAGGTAAATTGTAGAGGCGGAGGGGGCGGATGCAGATGATGGTGAGGCAGCCACGCTCGAAAATTCATCGTTGGCATACAAAATGGAATAGTTCTGATTGCCGTCATTGTTTGTGAGTAGCCTTTCCATGTTGTTAAGTTGGACAACAATTGCAGAGGATGGTGACATAAACACCGCCTCAGTTATTGTTTTCTTTGTATCCGAGTGTGTGTGTATGCGTGTGTGGGAGGTGTGTCTTGCTGCAAATTCAAACCGCTTTATTGGTGGTACAGCAAAGCGCTGTCAAGCCACAGTGGCATTTGTTATGGATTTCATTTTCTGGAAATAGTTGTAGCTCCATGGATACTGCTTGTGCTGAAAATGAGAAATGGGGTAAACAAAATTTCAATTTCATTATTAAGTCTTATATATTAATTTTGCTGCGTTTTAATAATAGAAAAAATTCTTGAGAGTGCTATGCAGATGGTTATATTTTTGTGATTTTAACTTACTATTATGAAGAAAATATTTATTTTTTTGTAAAAGGTTAAAAAAAATTAAAAAAATATATATTTATTCAATTAGTAATATAATAAAATAAAAACAAGTTATAGTCCGATTCGGTCCATAAATGAATGCTGAACATTGTAGAAGTCATTGTGTAATATTTCAGTTCATTCGGATAAGAATTGCGCCTTGTAGGGGCTCAGGAAACAAAACCGGGAGATCGGTTTATATGGGAGCTGTATCAAGCTATTGATCGATTCAGACCATATTAGACACGTATATTGAAGGTCATGAGAGAAGCCGTTGTACAAAATTTCTGCCAAATCGGATGAGAATTGCGGGCTCTATTGGGTCAAGAAGTCAAGATCCAATATCGGTATATATGACAGCTATACAAAATTATGAACCGATTTGAAAAATACTTAGCACAGTTGTTGGAAGTTATAATAAAACACTAAGTGGAAAATTTTAGCCTAATCGGATGATAATTGCGGGCTCTATTGGCTCAAGAAGTCAAGATCCAATATCGGTTTATATGACAGCTATACCAGATTATGAACCGATTTGAAAAATAATTAGCACAGTTATTGGAAGTTATAATAAAATACTAAGTGCAAAATTTTAGTTAAATCGGATGAGAATTGCGCCCTCTAGAGGCTCAAGAAGTCAAGACCCAAGATCGGTTTATATGGCAGCTATATCAAAACATGGACCGATTTAAACCATACTTAGCGCAGTTGTTGGAAGTGATACCAAAACACCACGTGCAAATTTTCAGTCAAACCGGACGAGAATTGCGCCATCTAGTGGCTCAAGAAGTCAAGACCCCAGAATGGTTTATATGGCAGCTATATCAGGTTATGAACCGATTTGAACTTTTCTTAGCACAGTTATTGGAAGTCATAACAAAACACGTCGTGCAAAATTTCAGCCAAATCGTATAAGAATTGCGCCCTCTAGCGGCTCAAGAAGTCAAAATCCCAGATCGGTTTACATGGCAGCTATATCAAAACGTGGACCGATATAGCCCATTTACAATCCCTACTGACCTACAAAAATAGGAAGTATTTGTGTAAAATTTCAAGCGGCTGGCTTTACTCCTTCGAAAGTTAGCGTGCTTTCGACAGACAGATGGACGGAATGATTTTGCTTTTTGAGCCCCTACGAGGCGCAATTCTTATCCGAATGAACTGAAATATTACACAATGAAGTCTACAATGTTCAGCATTCATGTAAGGTCCGAATCGGACTATAACTTGATATAGCTCCAATATTATTTGTTGGCCTAAAAAGAGATATCGCGCATAGAACTCGACAATTGCGAGCCATGGTGGAGGGTATATAAGATTCGGCCCGGCCGAACTTAGCTCGCTCTTACTTGTTAATTTTAATTTTCAAATTTTTCTTAAAAGTCAAATGGCTTTTGTCTCCAACCCAACATTTATTTAAAAACAATATTTTCCCAAAGCACATACAACTTATTGGTCTTTTATGGCTTTTCTTCTTTTGTGTAAAAAAAGATTTAAAACCTCCTGCCCTTTACGGCTTTGATTTAATTTGTCATGTTTGGTTTATGCCATCTTAAAAGGTGTTCCTTTGATAAAATATTCTGTTTTTCTTTTCCATTATGGACCACAAGATAAATCTCGAGTGAGGGATTAAACTTTATTTTAGACCACAAAATGGCTTGTGTTTACAGAAATATTTTTGTTTTCCTGATAAAAAATTTGCATAGTCCATAAAAAGTTATAACTTAATTTGAAGTGGAAACAAGCAAAAGAGCAGATTTAATGTGGTCATTAAAATATATCGTTTTGCTGGGGGGAGAAGTCTAAAATTTTTGCTTGGATTAAGAGGAAACAGTTTTGAGTAATAGGGAAAATGCACCAACACTTTTACTAAGAATTGGATTATTCCCAAATCTATTCTTAGAAATAAGATGGGCATTATATTGTACCATGAAAATTAGGCCCTAAAAGAAAACAAGTTAAAAGGCATTAAGTTTGGCCTGGCCGTGGTGGGTACCTACCACCTCTGGTATATATGTAAACCCCCTGTCGTCACAATCCTGCGAAAATTGGATAATCTAAGCATCCAAATTCGGCACGGACATTGAGTGGTCTAATAAATATAAGTCACTGTTCAATTTTATAGAACAAAATATTGGTCTTTTTGGCAGCTATATTCATATATATACCGATCTGAATCCGCATACAGGGTGAATTCGTGCCATTGTAGCCTATGACGCTGAACGCGTTCGAATCCCCCACCCCTAGGTTCCCCATCCGAAATTTGAATACCAAATTTTTATTTGTAGGTTACTATAGGAGAGCACACAATTTCGCTTAAATTGCACAATCAATCTCCGAGATCTGGCGTTTCTAAAAAATAGGGTAAGGGGGAGGGTCCGCTCCCTCTTCAGATATTAGTTAAAATGTAGCACTCTATTTTCACAACGGGATCGTTATGCACCTTTAGAGAGAATTTCAAGAAAATCAGTTCAGTCGTTTCTGAGTCTATAAGGAACACACAAACAAACCTATAAACAAACACAAATTTATTTTTGTAACTACTCGAAATATTCGTCTGAGACCCCATAAAGTATATATATTCTTGATCATCATGTCATTTTAAGTCGATCTAGCCATGTCCGTCCGACCGTCTGTCCGTCTGTCCGTCCGTCCGTCCGTCCGTCCGTCCGTCTGTCTGTCGAAAGCACGATAACTTCCGAAGAAGCAAAGCTAGCCGCTTGAAATTTTGGACAATACTTCTTATTAGTGTAGGTCAGTTGTTATTGTAAATGGGCCATATCGGTCCTTGTTTTGATATAGCAGCCATATAAACCGATCTTGGGTCTTGACTTCTTAAGCCTCTAGAGGGCGCAATTCTCGTCCAATTTGACTGAAATTTTGCACATAGTGTTTTGATATCATTTCCAACAATTGTGCTGATTGAAATCGGTCCATAACCTGATATAGCTGCCATATAAACCGATCTTGGGTCTTGACTTTATGAACCTCTAGAGTGCGCAATTCTTATCCGATTGGAATGAAATTTTGCACGACGTGTTTTGTTATGATACCCGACAACTGTGCCAAGTATGGTTCAAATCGGTACATAACCTGATATAGCTGCCATATAAACCGATCTTGGGTCTTGACTTCTTGAGCCTCTAGAGAGCGCAATTCTTATCCGATTTGGCTGAAATTTTGCACGTGGTATTTTGTTATGATACACAACAACTGTACCGAGTATGGTTCAAATCGGCTCACATCCTGATATAGCTGTCATATAAGCAGATCTAGGGACTTGACTTCTTGTGCTTCTAGAGGGCGCAATTCCTATCCGATTTGGCTCAAATTTAGCATGACGTATTTTATTCTTACTTTCAACAACTGTGTCAAATAAGGTTCAAATCGGTTCATAACCTGATATAGCTGTCATATAAACGGATCTGGGATTTTGACTTCTTGAGCATTTAGAGGTCGCAATTATTATCCGATTTGCTTTAAATTTTGTACGACGGATTCATTCATGACCTTCAACATATGTGTTTAATATGGTCTGAATCGATCAATAGCTTGATACAGATCCCATATAAACATATCTCCCGATTGTGCTTCTTAAGCCCCAACAAGGCGCAATTCCTATCCGAATGATGTGAAATATTACACAATGACTTCTACTATGTTCAGCATTCATTTATGGTCCGAATCGGACTATAACTTGTTTTGCTTCAATAGCATTACAGTTCTTATTCATTGTTCTTTGTTACCCTAAAAAAAGAGATACCGCGCATAGAACTCGACAAATGCGATCCATGGTGGAGGCTATATAAGATTCGGCCCTGCCGAACTTAACACGCTCTTACTTGTTATATATAAGATTATCATTTATATGCGGAGTGGACTAAAAGCGAAATATATTTTACGATTTAACCCAAAAGTGGTAGACATCATATATTTGCTAACTCTATTCTTCTTAATAATTCTGAGCCACTGTAATATGACAATTAATTTATGACAATTAATTTGAACAACATTCGCCTTCGTTGACATTATTCAGAGTAAATTATTATGTTTATGCCCTAGCCAAGTTTTTAAAAACATAGCATTCATCCTTGCCAAAAATACTACAATAACCATTCACGACAACGCACATATATAAACCGCTCTTTTTTTTTTTGCCACCCACACCCTCATACAGTCTGTAGAGGACAAGATAAAATGAGTCCAAGCATTTGTCCTAGTTAACATATCATTTTGATGTCCATAAAATCTCTGCTTCTGCCTTGTAAAGGTTGACATTGCACATTGTGCTCAACCATTCCTGCGAATACATATATGTTGTGGCATAAGGTAAATCCTCCGAAGCAGGAGAAGTTGTCGGTAAGATAAGACCATAAACAAAGATATTTTTACGACTACACTGCTCGTAAAAGTATAAAATTCGCTGAGTGTTAATTTCTCAAAAAAAAAAGTTAATAATAATAAAAGAAAATTGAGTTAAACATGCAGATTGGGCAGTTGGTATAGTGTGGAAGTGATTACTACTTCATTTTAAACAACAGACGTAAAGGAACTTTTTCTGAGTGGAAGAGATTTGACGAGAAAATGTGCTTAACTCTAGAGATAGTAAATAACTACATTTTACAAGTTTCCATCCTTTATTAGCTGTAAGCCAGACTGATTGTTTTAACTAAATTCCAACTTTTGCAAGAGTTTTTGGTAAAATTTTTGACATTTTTCTTTAAGTTTTCAAGATAATTTTGTTACAACCCTTTGAAAAGAACGATTTGATTTATTTGAAACTATTTAATTACTTAATTTTTTTTTACATTCTTTACGATTTCCTTAAAGCTGATATGATTTTTTTAACCACACTGGCACATTTTAATTCGGACCAATGACATATTATTTAAGTGCCATACAATATTAATAAGTCCTAAAATTCATTAAGCATTTTAACGGCTTATGGCTAGGCATAATTAAATTATAATAAATTCATGTGCTGCTTTACTTCCGTTTATTTTCGTAATGTCGTGCTGATGGTGATGACGGGGCCACGCCTGCGAAACCTTGAAATCGCTTTACATTATGCTCAAAGGACTTTTCCATCTTCTTAATTTTTCAGCCTGGCAGACTTTACACCAAACAATATCTTTAATATTCACCATTTCAATTAAAAAGGGGATTTTTGGTAATTTATTGCCTTCCACTACACTCGAAATTTAACACTTATCACTCTCACTGAGTTCACAGCATGCGCTCTTTTCGATGGTCAGTAAGAGTAAATACATTTTAATGAAAATTAAAATACCAAGCATTGAATTAAGCTTTCTGGTGGGATGGGTTCAGATGATTCAAGTGTAATCGGACGGAGATGCACAGCAATCTTCCATGTTAGGGCAACCTTTAGTGGGATTTTTAAGTGAGGAAAACCACGGGCAGCGAATCCACACTTGAGTGAAACAATATGTGGTTACTTTTTAAATAAATTTTTATACCCACCACCGTAGGATAGGGGGTATACTTATTTGGTCATTCTGTTTGCAACACATCGAAATATTCATTTCCGACCCTATAAAGTATATATATTCTTGATCAGCGTAAAAATCTAAGACGATCTAGCCATGTCCGTCCGTCTGTCTGTTAAAATCACGCTACAGTCTTTAAAAAGAGAGATATTGAGCTGAAACTTTGCACAGATTAATTTTTTTGTCCATTAGCAGGTTAAGTTCGGACTATATCTTGATATAGCCCCCATATAGACCGATCCGCCGATTTAGGGTCTTAGGCCCATAAAAACAACATTTATTATCTGATTTTGCCAAAATTTAAGACAGTGAGTTGTCTAAGGCCCTTCGACATCCTTCGTCAATTTGGCTCAGATCAGTCTAGATTTGGATATAGCTGTCATATAGACCGATCCGCCGATTTAGTGTCTTAGGCCCATAAAAGCCACATTTATTATCCCATTCTGCTGAAATTTGAGACAGTGAGTTGTGTTAGGCCGTTCGACATCCTTCGTCAATTTGGCCCAGATTGGATATAGCTGCCATATGACCGATTCTCTGATTTAGGGTCTTAGGCCCATAAAAGCCACATTTGTATCCGATTTTGCTGAAATTTGAGACAGTAAGTTGTGTTAGGCCCTTCTTTTTATTTCCTTCTACAATTTGTCCCAGATTGGTTCAGATTTGGATATAGCTGCCATATACACCGATCCTCCGATTTAGGGTCTTAGGAACATAAATGCCACATTTATTATCCGATTTTGCTGAAATTTGGGACAGTGAGTTGCCATATGCCCTTCGACATCTTCCTTTAACTTGGCCCTGATCGGATCAGATTTGGATATAGTTGCCATAGAGACCGATCCCTCGATATAAGGTTTTGGGCCCATAAAATGCGCATTTATTGTCCGATGTCGCCGAAATTTGAGACAGTGAGTTAAGTTAAGCCCTGTGACATACTTCTGCAATATGGCATAGATCGGTCCAGATTTGTATATAGCTGCCACATAGACCGATCTCTCGGTATTAGGTTTTAGAGCCATAAAAAGCGTATTTATTATCTGATGTCGTCGAAATTTTGGGACAGTAAGTTGTGTTAGGCCCTTCGACATCCTTCTGCAATTTCACTCAGATCGGTTCAGATTTAGATATAGCTGCCATGTAGACCGATTCGTCGATTTATAATTTTAGACCCATAAAAGCCACATTTATTAGCCGATTTTGCAGAAAATTTGCAACAGTAAGTTGTGTTAGGCCTTTCGAAACCCTTCTTTAATTTGGTCTAAATCGGTCAAGATTTGGATACAGCTGCCATATAGACCGATCCGTCGATTTAGAGTCTTAGGCCCATAAAAGCCACATTTATTCTACGATTTTGTTGAAATTTGGGACAGTGAGTTGTGTTGAGCCCTTCGAAATGTTTCTTCAATTTGGCCCAGATCGGTCCAGATTTGGGTATGGCTGCCATATAGACCGATCCATCTATTTAGAGCCTAAGACCCATAAAAGCCACATTAATTAGCCGATTTTGCTGAAATTTAGGACAGTAAGTTGTTTTAGGCCCTTCGTCACCCTTCTTCAATTTGGTCTAAATCGGTCCAGATTTGGATATAGCTGCCATATAGACCGATCCGTCGATTTAGAGTCTTAGGCCCATAAAAGCCACATTTATTCTACGATTTTGTTGAAATTTGGGACAGTGAATTGTATTGAGTCCTTCGACATTATTCTTCAATTTGGCCCAGATCAGTTCAGATTCGGGTATAGCTACCATATGGACCGATGTCTCGGTTTTAGGTTTTGGGGCCATAGAAGGCACATTAATTGTCCGATGTTGCCGAAAATTGGGACAGAGAGTTAAGTTAAGCCCCTCAATATATTTTGGTCTAGATCGATCAAGATTTGCATATAGCTGCCATATAGACCGATATCTCGATTTAAAGTCTTGGCCTTAAAAAAGGCTCATTTATAATCCGATTTAACTAAAATTTGACACATTGACATATGTAAGGCTTTTCGACATCCATGTTGTATATGGTTCAGATCGGTTAATTTTTAGATATACCTTGTAAAATGACCAATATTTTGTTATACACAATTGAACAATGACTGGTATTGATTAGTATTTGGTCCAAATCGGATCCTATTTCGCATATAGCATATAACTGCTATGGGACATAAGGGACATATAACTGCTATGGGACTTATATACCCGAGGTGGTGGGCATCCAAAGTTCGGCCCGGCCGAACTTAACGCCTTTTTACTTGTTTTTTAAATAATTTTTTTTATATTCAAAAGCAAACAAGTTAGAGCGTGCTAAGTTCAGCCGGGCCGAATCTTATAAACCCTCCACCATGGATCGCATTTGTCGAGTTCTATGCGCTTTATCTCTTTTTAAGCAAACAAAGAATATTGAATAAGAACTGTTATGCTTTTGGAGCTATATCAAGTTATAGTCCGATTCGCAATATAAATGAATGCTGAACAAGTCATTGTGTAACATTTCAGTTCATTCAGATAAGAATTGCGCCTTGTAGGGGCTCAAGAAGCAAAATCGGGAAATCGGTTTATATGGGAGCTGTATCAAGCTATTGATCGTTTCAGACCTATTAGATATGTATGTTAAAGGTCATGAGAGAAGCTGTTGTAAAAAATTTCTGCCAAATCGGATGAGAATTGCTTCCTCCAAAGCCTCAAGAATTCAAGATCCCAGATCGGTTTATATGGCAGCTATATCAGGTTATGTACCAATTTGCGCCATACTAAGCACAGTTGTTGGAAGTCATAACAAAACACCTCGTGCAAAATTTCAGCCGAATCGGATGAGAATTGCGTCCTCCAGCGGCTCAAGAAGTCAAGATCCAAGATCGGTTTGTATGACAGCTGTACCAGGTTATGAACCGATTTGAATTATACTTAACACAGTTGTTGGAAATGATACCAAAACAACACCACCAAAATTTCGACTCGAAATATGCGCCTGAGACCCCGTAAACTATATATTTTCTTGATCGTCATGTCATTTTAAGTCGATCTAGCCATATCCGTCCGTCTGTCTGTCGAAAGCACGCTAACTTTCGAAGGAGTAAAGCTAGGCGCTTGAAATTTTGCACAAATACTTTTCATTAATGTAGGTCAGTTGGGATTGTAAATGGGCCAAATCGGTCCATGTTTAGATATAGCTGTCATATAAACCGATCTTGGGTCTTGACTTCTTGAGCCTCTAGAGGGCTCAATTCTCGTTCGAGTTGATTGAAATTTCGCACTTCCAACAACTGCGCTAACCATGGTTCAAATCGGTCCATGTTTTAATATAGCTGCCATATAAACAGATCTGGGATCTTGATTTCTTCATATTTTGGAGGGCACAATTCATACCCGATTTGGCTGTAATCTTGCACGTGATGTTTTGGTATCACTTCCAACAACTGTGTTAAGTATGATTCAAATCGGTTCATAATCTGGTATAGCTGCCATATCAACCGATCTTGGGTCTTGACTTCTTCAGCCTCTATAGGGCGCAATTCTTATCCGATTTGGCAGACATTTTGTACAACGTCTTTTCTCATGACCTTCAATATTCGTGTCTAATATGGTCTGAATCGATCTATAGCTTGATACAGGTCCCATATAAACCGATCACCCGATTTTGCTTTTTGAGCCCCATACAAGGCGCAATTCTTATCCGAATGAACTATTACACAATGACTTCTACAATGTTCAGCATTAATTTCTGGTCCGAATCGGACTATAACTTAACATAGCTGCAATAGCGTAACAGTTCTTTGTTTGCCTTAAAGGAGATACCACGCAAAGAACTCGACAAATGCGATCCATGGTGGAGGATATATAAGGTTCGGCCCGGCCGAACTTAGCACGCTCTTACTTGTTTACATTTTAATTTAAGCTAAATTTTTATTTAGAAAAATGTTGGATACTATCCCTATAAAATTTCAACATCGATTAAGTGCACTTGTACATTGACTGACAATCCATCTCTGGTATCCTCACATTTATTTAAATTAATGTCCGTTATTTTCTCTTATATTGCTTGAATCTTTTGTACAAGCAAGGTTTTTGGTCAGTACAAAATACTCTTGATTTTGTTGGTTGCATTTTATTAATTGCCATCAATTAGAAAAGTAACTCTTATGTAAATGCAAAGTGGGAGAAAGAGGGGGAGAGAGTGGGTTATTCCTTGCTAGCACATGTTTCCAAAAAATCAATTGAATGCGCACATGACATTGTAATTGATGGCATTTGTTGTGGGGATTTATTGCTGCAAACCAAAAATCGATGGTACTTGTTTTGCCCAACTACCCATGGCGTTGTTAAATTTCAAGCTTAAATGACCATGATAAAGCACTATTGAATTGCCCATAGTCGCTGTGTTCTTTTATTTATTAATAAATTTTATTATGCTACAGAATAAATCAACTCAACCAACTCCCTCGGCTATATGTTTTAACAAGAGAAGAGATAACAATAAAAATGCTGATAAGTAAAATATGTTGTCCACTTTTCGACTTTCATGACCCCTACGATAAAATAATAAAAGCGACATCGTATATATCGCATATAATTGAAAACAAACAAGACATCTAAGCACATTTATAATGGTGGTAGTTTGTTCTCTCTCGATGTTAATTGTTCGAACACCGTGTTCGTAGTCCCTTGTCCTTATAGTCACAATAAATTCCCTTAGACATTTACACGTAAACACTTCGATACACACGAATACGCACCGCCAAGTGAACATACACACACACAGATATCAGTAGACTATCTGGTCATGTAGGATCTGTATCTTCTGCTGTCTGGAATCAGTGTTTGGTCTAACGCTGAGGCTACATACTAAATAAGAATGAAATTACCAGCAATAAGCCACCATCGATTTTATGGCGAACACACATAAATACTTAAGCTTCGAACCTAAATTGTAATACTGACAGTTTTATGTGTGCTGTGGGCAGTCATAGGTCACTGAATTAGTCCATCTGTTGATAGTAATAATAGTAATAATCTTGATCGTCATGACATTTTAAGTCCACCTAGCCATGTCCGTCTGTTCGCCTGTCTAAATCACGCAAATTTTCGAAGGAGTAAAGCTAGCTGCATGCAAAAAATAAAACGTTTGAAACATTTTTATGAGAAACAAAGGTATTTTTATTCAAAAGTTTTTCTTTTATTGCAACTATGTAACGTTTCGCTTCAACATATCAAACGTTAGCCATAAACGTAGTATTATTGAACGTAACTAACTTTGTTTATTGTAAACACTTTAGCAACTTCGCCTACTTTTGTTGTAAAACCAAAAACTCTTTAATTGCAAAAGTGTTTCGATAGAGGCAAACGTTTATTCGTTTACCGGACCAATAATTATTATATTGCGTCTCTCCTACTGAAGAGAGAGAGAGAGGTTGAGACCAGTGATAGATAACAAGTGTTGGGCGGATGGTAAACTCCGAAATTGACAATTTTTAAAGTTTCAATCATAACAAAACATCCCATGCAAAATGTCAGCCAAATCGGATACGAATTGCGCCCTCTAGTGGCTAAAGAAGTCCAGATTCAAGATCGGTTTATATGGCGGCTATATTAGGTTATGAACCGATTTGGGGGATGGGGTGGCCACCCACTGACTTGGCTTTGAAAAAATATATCAGATTCGTGTTCTACTCTAAAATACCTTGTATTTGAGCCTCATATTGCAATGGTTAGCAAATACTTCCTATTTGGGTGGTGTTATCGGGGTGGGGTGGCCCCATGTATACTACTCCCGAACATTGATATCAGATTCGTGCTTTACTTCCAAAAACCTTTCATTTGAGCCCCATATTGCTAGGGTCGTAAATTTGTCTTCTTTGGGGGGTGTTCTCGGGTCGGCCCCTCAAACACTTGGACCCACATCTGGATATCAGATTCGTATTTTACACTCAAATACCTTTTACTTAAGTCCCATATTGCCATGGTCAGTAAATAAGTCCTGTTTGGGGGGTATTTTAGGGAAGGAGTGGAACCCCAAAAACTTTGTCTCAAATTGTGATGTCAGATTCTATTTTACTCGCAAATACCTTTGATTTGAGTCCCATATTGCCATGGTCGGTAAATATGTCCGATTTAGGGATGTTTTTGAGGTTGGGGTGGTCCCCCAAACACTTCCTACAATTGGATATTAGATACGTTTCTAGTGGGTAAAGAAGTCTAGCTTCAAGATCGGTTTATATGGCAACTACATCAGGTTACGGAACGATTTAAACCATACTTGGAACAGTTGTTGGATATCATAACGAAACAAGTCATGCAAAATTTCAGCCCAATCGCTTAGGAATTACGCCCTCTAGAGGCTCAAGAAGTCAAGACCCCAGATCGGTTTACATGACAGCTGTATCAGGTTATTCACCGATTTGAACCATACTTGGCACAGTTGTTGGATATCATAACAAAACACATCGAGCAAAATTTTATTCCCATCGGATAAGACTTGCGCTCTCTAGAGGCTTAAGAAGTTAAGACCCAAGATCGGTTTATATGGCAGCTATATCAAAACATGGACCGATTTGGCCCACTTATAATCCCAACCGACCTACACTAATAAATGCATATGCATATTTCGAGGTTGTAACACCAGAATGACGAAATTAGTATACCCCCATCCTATGGTGGAGGGTATAAAGATGTATAGTTCATTCACTTATTGCCGCAGCGTTATTTACAGAAGCCCTTTTCCTACTCAGAAAACTTTTTTCTTTTCCCGTGGCTTTTATATGCACACAAAGACAAATTACAGGAAGTAAGCAGCAAAAAATGTTTCATGTGTACGATTTGTTCTGTTGTTTAGCAGTTGGCTTTGTTTTGTGCTATTTTACTATCCTTACACCAATAATAGATAAATTTGATTTCATTCTCCTTTATCCCTAGTCTACTAAGTCATTGTGTATGCTGTTGCTATTTGCCAAATAAAAGTTTATTTGTTCTTTATATCCGTGTCAGAATATGGGATTTACTTGGGCAATTCTTTTTGCATGCAATTCATGCTACAATTTTCCCCCTGAGTCCTATTATCATTGGACAAACTAAATATTTGTCTTTATGGTTCAATATTTATCTTATGTTGATATTTTGACGTATATGTCAGAAATGCGATGTGTATATAATTTAATATTTACACAAAAAGTTATGCATTGTATTGTATTGAATGAAATGGTAACATTTTCGAACAGATAAATACCTTCAATACACAGTGTTACAAATGTCTGATCTATCTCTCATGCATTTATTATATCCACCACCATATAGGATGGGGGTATACTCATCTTTTTGTGAAGATTTTTAAAGGAATCCATGGTGGGGAATTCCGAAAATTCGGTCCAGCTTATTTCTATCTCCAAGGTTGTAAAGGTTTTTCAGAAACTTTAATGAATCAAAGAACATCGTAAAGTTCGTTCTTAAATCATTGAATTCATTTAAGTAGGATACGGATTTTTATGCAATATATTGTCATACATTGATTTGTGTACATCATTAAAGCCATTTCTGACAGCAATGTGGAATTTAAGATAGATCATTCGATTATTGCTAAATTTGCTATAATTATCACCTCAACGTTCATTAGGAATACTGGGAACAATTAAAATTTCGAAATCCTTGTTGCGTGTCTAAACTCTCATTCAATCCTTTTCTAAGAAAATGTATCCATGGTTGTGGATAACTGTGCATTACTTATTTTGTGTGTTGTGTTTGTCAAGTGTGACAAAGGACACACTTAAATTATTTCTCAAGGGATTAACACACCAACAATAACCAACCGAAGCAAACTGACAGGTGTTGAGTTAACCCAAATGGGTTTTTCTTACATCATGGTTAATAAGAAATTACATAACAAAGCATTTTGTTTGGACAATGAGAATGACCAAGTGATTGATTGAACTTTTCTGGAAATAAGAAAGTTTATTTTAATTATTTCCAAATGAGAAACTAAATATCAAATTAGGTTATAACGCAACTCAAACAATACGGGATCCAAAAACTTTATTGACATTGATGTTATTGTCATTATGTTGAACTGGGCCCGAAACGGGCCCGCTCCACTGCGCCTTCTTTAACTTTCTAATAATGCAGATATCGAATTCGTGCCATTGTAGCCTATGGCGCTAAACGCGTTCAAACCCATGAGAGAACATCGCACAAATCGGTGTTTATCCCCTCTAAATGTAGGCGACATTTGCGAGGTACAATGCCATACGCGGGACACCGTTCGTACTGGGATATAAAAAAGAGTCCCTCATCATTGAGTTTAAACTTGAATTGGAAAGCACTCATTGATGTGTGAGAATGTGACCCTTCTCGATTCCTGGTGGTAATGTGCTTCCTTAGGGGAGGGATGGCACCTCAGACATTTCGACTAAAATATGGATATCAAATTCGTGCTGCACTTCTAATTCCCTTTAATTTGAGCCCCATATTGTCATGGCTGGTAAATACAAACCGCTTGGAGGATGTTTTGGGGCTGGAGCGGCCACCGTCACTTTGCAATGAAAGTAGATATCAAATTCGTTCTTTATTCCCAACGGAAATGAAGTTCAGTTTATGGGGTGCTTTATTGCGTACCCTAAAAGACATGGCTCCGAAATTGGATATCAAATTCCTTTTCTACTCTCAAATACCTTTCATTTGCGTCCCATATTGTCATAATGGATCAAATAACCCATTTGATGTATCTTAAGGAGGAAAATCGCCACCTTGACTTGAAAGCAAATTGTAAGGTCATATTCGTAATCTATTTCCTTATAACTTTCATTTTCGGGGTGGGCGACCTCCCATTACTTGGACCTCAAGTAATGGTCCAATAGCCTGTTTCAGGCTATAGACCGATGTTGTTTCAGGCCGCAGACTGATTCAGACCATATTTGACACGTATGTTGAAGGTCATGGGAGAAACCGTTGTAAGTCATAACAAAACACCGTATGCAAAATTTCAGCCAAATCGGATGAGAATTGCGCGCTAAATTGGCACAAGAAGTCAAGATCCAAGATCAGTTTATATGAGAGCTACTGGGTTGCCTAAAAAGTAATTGCGGATTTTTCATATAGTCGGCGTTGAAAAATTTTTTCAACGGCTTGTGACTCTGTAATTGCATTCTCTCTTCTGTCAGTTATCAGCTGTTACTTTTAGCTTGCTTTAGAAAAAAAATGCGCGAAATTTTGTTTACATTTGTTTGTTTGGCGTCAATTTTAATATGGGTACCACATGCATTGAAAGAAATTCATTTAACAAACCGAATCAACGCTTGTGATATGCACCTTAAACGCAATGAATTCGATCCGTTTTTAAAACGAATCATAACTGGAGATGAAAAATGGATTGTTTACAACAACGTTAGTCGAATACGATCATGGTCCAAGCATGGTGAACCAGCTCAAACCACTTCAAAGGCTGATATCCACCAAAAGAAGGTTATGCTGTCTGTTTGGTGGGATTGGAAGGGTGTGGTATATTTTGAGCTGCTTTCAAGGAACCAAACAATTAATTCGGATGTTTACTGTCAACAATTGGACAAATTGTATACAACCATCAAGGAGAAGCGACCAGAATTGGTCAATCGTAAAGGTGTCATATTCCACCAGGACAACGCTAGACCGCACACATCTTTGGTCACTCGCCAAAAACTGAGTGAGCTTGGCTGAGAACTTTTGATGCATCCACCATATAGCCCTGACCTTGCACCATCAGACTACCATTTATTTCGATCTTTGCAGAACTCCTTAAATGGTAAAACTTTCGGCAATGATGAGGCTATAAAATCGCACTTGGTTCAGTTTTTTGCAGATAAAGGCCAAAATTTCTATGGGCGTGGAATACTAAATTTGCCAGGAATATGGCAAATGGTTATCGAACAAAATGGCAATTATATATTTGATTAAAGTTCATTCTAAATTTTATTAAAAATGCATTTACTTTCTTTTAAAAAATCCGCAATTACTTTTTAGGCAACCCATATATCAGGTTATGAACCGATTTGAATAGTACTTTACACAGTTATTGGAAAAGATACAAAAATTGCGAGGCTTAAGAAGAATATTAACAACAAAACATGGACCGATTTAAACCATACTTAACGCAGTTGTTGAAAGTGAAACCGAAACACCACGTGCAAAATTTCTGTCAAATCGGATAAGAATTGCGCACTCTAGAGGCTCAAGAAATCATGACCAAAGATCGGTTTATATGGCAACTATATCAAAACATGGACCGATATAGCCCATTTACAATCCCAACCGACTTACACTTATAAGAAGTATTTGTGGAAAATTTCAAGCGGGTAGCTTTACTCCTTTGAAAGTTTCCATGCTTTCGACAGACAGACGGACGGACATAGCTAGATCGACATAAAATGTCACGACAATCAAGAATATATATACTTTATGGGGTCGAAGAAGAAAATTTCGAGTAGTTACAAACAGAATAACGAAATTAGTATACTCCCATCCTATGGTTGAGGGTATAAAAAAGTTATACAGCCTATGTTTCCTTCCAGAGAAACATACACAATCTATGAAAATTTTGAAGAAAATCGTTTCAGGCAAGTATCATATAGTCATAATGGATCTAATGGCGTTTTTGAGGGATGGCGTGACCCCCTATACTTTGATCTGATTTTGTATGCCAGATTCGAAATCTATTCCCGAATACTTTTCATTTGAGCCCCATATTGAAATGAACGTCCAATATGTCTGTTTGGGCGAGTTTTTGGGGTTGGGGCGGGCCGATGGGTACTAAGACTCAAATTGTAATACCATATTCGTATTCTACTCTCCAATACCTTTCATTTTATACATTTATTGTCTCGATCGGTCCACTTTTGATTTTGGGTTGTTTTATTGGCTAAGGGGGAGGATTCGTTCCCCTTCCGATACCGAAATTAAAAATAAATTATATAGCCTATGTTGCCTTCCAGACCAATTTACGCGAAATGAGACAATTTCGAGAAAATCGGTTCAGCCGTTTTTCAGTCTATACGGAAAATATAAACCAAGTCCTATATATCCGTGATTGGCTAACGTGCCCATTTTGGGCATTTTTGTGGGGGTGGGGTGACCTCCTATACTTCGACATGAATTTGTATCCCATATTCATTATCTATTCCCGCATACTTATCATTTGATACCCATATTGTCCTTATCGGTCCACTTTTGATTTTGGGTGGTGTATTTGGGATAACGGTGGATGGTCCGCCCCCTTCCGTTATCAATAAATTATAAAGCCTATACCTACTTCCTCAACACATTCGTAATCTACTCCCGAATATCTTTCATTTGATGATTGTCATAATTGTCAAATAAACCTATTTTAATGGGTTTTGGGGCTGGGGCGGTCCCCCAGGTGTTTGGACATAACTTTTATTATGAAATTCGTACTCTACTCTTGAATACCTTTCACTTGAATCCCGTATTGTCCCGATCCGTCCACTTTTATTTTTGGGTAGTACTTTTGGGGTAAGGGGGAGGGTCCGCCCCTCCCCTTATTTTAACTTATTTCTCAAAATTCTCTTAAAAATTGTATTTATTATTTTCCTGCTTTTCTTCTTTTACACAAAAAAACATATAAAATTTATGCAACCTGCCTTCTTTCATAATATTCTCATAACTTAACCCTCTGCGCTTATGCACCTGAATCTAAATAAAATTTCGGATTTTTATACCCTCCACCATAAGATGGGGGGTATACTAATTTCGTCATTCTGTTTGTAACTACTCGAAATATTCGTCTGAGACCCCATAAAGTATATATATTCTTGAACGTCGTGACATTTTATGTCGATCTAGCCATGTCCGTCCGTCTGTCCGTCCGTCCGTCCGTCCGTCCGTCCGTCCGTCTGTCTGTCGAAAGCACGCTAACTTCCGAAGGAGTAAAGCTAGATGCTTGAAATTTTGCACAAATACTTCTTATTAGTGTAGGTCGGTTGGTATTGTAAATGGGCCATATCGGTCCATGTTTTGATATAGCTGCCATATAAACCGATCTTGGGTCTTGACTTCTTGAGCCTCTAGAGTACGCAATTCTTATCCGATTGGAATGAAATTTTGCATGACGTGTTTTGCTATGATATCCAACAACTGTGCTAAGTATGGTTCAAATCGGTCCATAACCTGATATAGCTGCCATATAAACCGATCTTGGGTCTTGACTTCTTGAGCCTCTAGCGTGCGCAATTCTTATACAGTGCCAAGTATGGTTCAAATCGGTCCATAACCTGATATAGCTACCATATAAACCGATCTTGGGTCTTGACTTCTTGAGCCTCTAGAGTGCGCAATTCTTATCCGATTGGAATGGAATTTCGCACGACGTGTTTTGTTATGATACCCAACAACTGTGCCAAGTATGGTTCAAATCGGTCCATAACCTGATGTAGCTACCATATTAACCGATCTTGGGTCTTGACTTCTTGACCCTCTAGAGGGCACAATTCTTATCCGATTTGAATGAATTTTTGCACGAAGTATTTCGTTATGATATCCAACAACTGTGCCAAGTATGGTTCAAATCGGTTCATAAACTGATATAGCTGTCATATAAACAGATCTGGGGATTTGATTTCTTGAGCTTCTAGAGGGCGCAATTCCTATCCGATTTGGCTGAAATTTTGCATGACGTATTTTATTTTTACTTTCAACAACTGGGTCAAATAAGGTTCAAATCGGTTCATAACCTGATATAGCTGCCATATAAACCGATCTGGGATCTTGACTTCTTGACCCCTAGAGGTCGCAATTATTATCCGATATGCCTGAAATTTTGTACGACTGATCCTCTCATGTCCATCAACAAACGTGTTTATAATGGTCTGAATCGTTCTATAGCCCGATACAGATCCCATATAAATCGTTCTCTCTATTTTACTTCGTGAGCCCCAATGGACGCAATTCTCATACGAATTGGCTGAAATTTTACACAGGTCTCCAACATATAATTTAATTGTGGTCCGAACCGGACCATATCTTGATATCGTTTTAATTGCAGAGCAACTCTTTTCTTATATCCTTTTTTGCCTAAGAAGAGATGCCGGGAAAAGAACTCGACAAATGCGATCCATGGTGGAGGGTATATAAGATTCGGCCCGGCCGAACTTAGCACGCTTTTACTTGTTTTTTTTTTGGGTAGAACCTTTAATATAACTTTTATTTTGATTAATGACCAACAAATACCAAAAAAGGAAATTTAAAATCCTCAAGAGCTTAAAGTCAATCTCCAAAACACTCTAAACTTCCCTGTTATCCCCATGAGCATCACAAGGTCGCATCACTCTTAGGAAACTTTAGGCTCCTAGAGACGCACATCACCACCATCAGCTGTAGTAGAAAAGAGTTGAATAGTTTGAGAATAGTCTGCTTATAATTCATGCATAGCCATGAATTCAAAGCAGAAACCCAAATAAGGCTCAAAATTTGTTATTGAAAGTTTTATTTCATAATGCTAAAACTATGTGAAAGTTTTAAACAAAGTTTAAGGATTTGTTATGCCATAAGAAAATTCTTTAGAATTTTACAGTATATTTAGGATAAAGTTACGAGTGAAACGCTTTAAAACCCATTGGCAATTAAAGAGTACAACACATAAAAATGCATGATGCTCGTCCGGGAACTTTGGATACCCAACCCCACGGATGTATATCAAATTAGACAAGTAAATAGCCATTAGGTCGGCAGGGCCGAACTTTGGATACCCACCACCTCGGGTATATATGAAAACCGCCTTTCGGCACAATCCGGTGAAAATTGGATAACTTATGCACCCAAATTCGACACGGATATTGAGAGGGCTAATAAATATAAGTCATAAATCGTGTAATAAATGAAGCTTTTATGAGCTTTAGACCATTAGTCGACACATCGGTCTACAATATATGACAGCTATATCTAAATATAGTCCGATCTGAACAAAATTTACGTCAGATGTCGGGAAGCCTTAAGCTACTCACTGTTGTAAAATCCCAGCAAAATCGGATGAAAAATAAAGTTTTTATGTGCATTAGACCCTTTATCGGAAAATCGGTCTACATAGCAGCTATATCCAAATATGTTCCGATTTGACCCGTTCAAGAACTTAACCAGCGTGCATCAAAAAGACGTATCTGTGCCAAATTTCAGCTTAATATCTCTATTTTTTTAAGGCTCTAGAGTGATTATAACAGACGGACAGACACACGGACATCGTTAAATCCTCTTAGAATTTTACGACGATCCGAAATATATGGACTTTCTAGGGTCGGAAATCGATATTTCGATGTGTTGCAAACGGAATGACTAAATCAATATACCCCCCATCCTTCGGTGTTGGGTATAAAAAAAAGAATATACCCCCATTCTTCGGTGGTGGGTATAAAAACAGTCGGTAGATATTTTAAAAAATGCTACAAGACCTTCAATAGGTAAATTGGTCTATGTGACCGCTATATACAAATATGGTCCGACCATACCAAGCACGGCGGTGTCGAGAAGCCTAAAATTACTCATTGTTAAAAAAATCGGGAGAAAACCTACCTTTGATAAACCCAGTAAAGAAAGATTAAAGTTGGGTGAAAATATGGAAAATTTGCCCATGAACATTCCATTAAGAAACTGGGGCAAACTTCTTACAAATCAATGAGTGCTGTCCGTGCCGCAGAGCGACACCTCTTTGGGGAGAAGTTTTTACATGGCAAAATACCTCACAAAATCGCCAACATTAGGAGGGGATAACCACCGCTGAAATTTTTCTGATGTACCTGCGAGGATTCGAAACCAGACTTTCAGTTTCATAGGCGGACATGCTAACCTCTCCGCTACGATGGGCTCCGAGGTGCAGCCGACTTTATTAATACACTACACCTCCAAGTCTACCTATTACTTTTAAAAAATAGAATCTTGTATATATATCGAATAGCACAGCAAAGTGTGTGTTTTTTTTATAATAGGACCCAATATTCTAACTACCGCAGTTTTAAAGTTAAATATATTTTGGCCATGAACATTCCACTAAGGAATAGGGGCTTCCTTTTTGATACCGAGTCCGAACGACGTGCCGCAGTGCGACATCTCTTTGGA
The DNA here is from genome assembly GCF_963082655.1 of Stomoxys calcitrans. Lineage (NCBI taxonomy): Eukaryota > Metazoa > Arthropoda > Insecta > Diptera > Muscidae > Stomoxys > Stomoxys calcitrans. The sequence goes on from NC_081553.1 coordinate 10,536,066, forward strand.
GAGAAGTTTTACATGGTATAGTACATCACAAATGTTGCCATTAGCATTAGGAGGGGAAAACCACCGCTTAATATTTTTTTCTGATGGTCTCGCCAAGATTCGAACCCAGGTGTCTATCGTCATAGGTGGACCGACATTTATGAAATTTGACACACATAAATAAAGCAACCCTTGCTAAATTTTGTTAAGATTGGAACAAAATTGTGGCTTCTACAGCTTTAAAATGGCATATCGGGATATCGGGCATATGGGAGCTATATCTAAATTTGGACCGATTTTTTTCAAAATCATCATAGTGACTTGTGCAAAATTTCATGACAATCGGACAACAAATGCGTTCTGTGCCTTGATAATAAGAATACGTGGACAGACGGACATAGCTAAATCGAACCAGGAAAAGATTCTAAAGCGATCGGTATAATAATCGAGGGTTCCAGCTCTTATCCTTCTTAGCGTTGCAAACAAATGCACAAAGTTATAATACCCTGTACCGCAGTGAAGGTGTAGGGTATAAAAATCAAAAAAGAACTCATCGAGATGAATTATATCATCTCTATGTGTTATTTCAATACAAGTAAAAATTCATTAGATTTGGTCATGCATGTCAAAAGTTATAAGTCCCATAATGTAAACGATTCCAAAGAAGGGTCTACTTTTCACACCCTGTGCCACTACAGGGTTTCTTAATGTCAGAAAATGAAAATATGTCCGCTGCAATTTTTTCCAATTTCATCACAATCGAAGCACTTTTTTGGGTTTTATCCAATTTTGGCCACATTTTCCCAATTCCGCCCATAGTGCGGCGTAGGATTAATTAACACTTTTAATGCATTACAACATTGTATAATACTTTTTTATATTATCCTTTGCAATTCCAATAATCGTTATGTTAAATCTTTTTTAAAATAAAGGGTTTATGTGAAGCAACTGTACAGAATTAATAAAGCACTTTTGTTTTATGTAAAGAGAGCTTATTGAATAATTGGGGAGGAAAATAAATGACTTTTTTAATGAAATGGCCAATTGGACAAAATTCAATAACCTCTTCTGCCTCTTGATGGTTCCCAGAAACAATAATTAAATTTCCACTTTTGAAATTTTCAATTAACAATAACCACTCAGCAGAACATACCTCAGACCAATGGTTGATGGAAACCACATTGTTTTTTTCATTGTTGAGTTGAGTCCATGTAGGTAAATTATGTTAATTTAACAAAACAAAAATGGAAGAATTAAAGCCATTGTAATTTGTATTCGGATTCGGACCATAAATGAATGCTGAACATTGTAGAAGTCATTGTGTAATATTTCATTTCATTCGGATAAGAATTGCACCTTGTAGGGGCTCAAGAAGCAAAACCTTTAGATAGGTTTATATGGGAGCTGTATTAAGTTATTGATCGATTCAGATCATATTAGACACGTTGCAGGTCATGAGAGAAGCTGTTGAACAAAATTTCTGCCTAATTGGATGAGAATTGCGCCCTCTAGAAGCTCAAGAAGACCAGATCCCAGATCGGTTCATATGGCAGCTATATCAGGTTATGTACCGATTTGCGCCATACTTAGCACAGTTATTGGAAGTCATAACAAAACGCCTCATGCAAAATTTCATCCAAATCGGATGAGAATTGCACGCTCTATTGGCTCAAGAAATCAACATCCAAGATAGGTTTAAATGACAGCTATACTTAATTATGAACCGATTTGAATCATACTTAGCACAGTTGTTGGAAGTGATACCAAAATATTACGCGCAAAATTTCAGTCAAATCAGACGAGAACGATACTTAGCGCAGTTGTTGGAAGTGAAAAGTGGGCACCACTGTGGTCTTAACTCTATGTTCCAATTCTATTTTTCAAATCTTGCACTGAATCAATAAAATTTCTGTTCAACATAACTGCTGCTACTGCTAGGTTCTCTACATTATTCCCATTAACATCCTTGATATGATCTAAGTTCCAAGATGTTCTAACAATTATGTCATTCCAAAACCTCCATGTCTTCTTTGGATCATTACTAAAATTGCCCTAGTTAGTGATATTGTAAATGTTCCTAGTTTCACTGTTGGCATATTTTATGAACCTGCTTATTCTTTGCAATCGTTTCTTAAGATAGCTGTTGTTGGGGCTCGTTTTCTTTCCATTAACAATCGATTCTTGTATGCAATCAATCTTTGCAAGTTCTCATTCATTTATGGATTTTAGTTTGCGTTTTAAAACAACAGTTAAACCACGTTTCTTAGTCAATTCAGCGTCAATACCAGATTGTACACAATTCATCAAGTTAGATGTGTCATGAAATAATTCGATCCTAATCAATATGATAGTTGTGCTTCTTTTCTTTCTGGCAGATGTCAAGAAATCCCTTGAGTAATAAGCCCCATATCACAGCAGTGTCGTAGGTTTTAACAACACAACTCTTGATGTTGCATTTAATTACACTGCATAACTACACAATGTGTATGTCATTTGGTGTGGCCTACACAATTGTGGGAGGAGCTGCATGTTTTAATTGAAAATGGCAGTGGCTTAAATGTTCATTTGTTATACCCATTTTATGCAAATAAAAAACAATTACAGTTTTTATGACGCTGCAATAATCAAAATGTCATTTTGCAAAAAACCTCATTTTAATGAAGTTGAAGTTCATTATCCTAGTGCGAGGATGGATTTAAAAAAGATTTCAATCTCGCTCTCTCTCCCACTTATATCATCCATCCAGGCAATTAAACCAAATTGTCTATTCAAGAGATAATTAAAAAGATTTCCGTTTATTGGGGGATTTTTTATATAACATTTCATAGCAATTTGCACCTCATATGGCTAGGAGTAATATTGAAACAAAAAAAAAAATGAATTGTTGATGGTATAAAGATTTTAAGTGGCATATAGGAAAGATTTTCATTATGAGTCGTTTTCATGTTGGGAAATAATCTTTTTTAATAGGTTGTGATTTCACTTGTTGGATGTGGCAAGTACATGATTTTCTATTTTTGGATTGCTGCAAGTAGTTAACATGTAATATTACTTAATAACACCGAAGGAAAAGAACATGTATTTATTAATAACCATATTATTATAAAAAAAAATAAAGGGTTTTCCAATAAGAGGTCTTATTTTGGTATTTAAAGAAAAATTTCATTTTCTAAGATGAATGATGGGATGTTTATTTCGCAATAAAGAATAAGGTATGCCGTTAATAATGAGAAACTAGAAAAATAAAAGAAACTAGTAAAAAGTTCAGCCGGGCAGAATTTTTAAAATCCACCACCATCGATTCTGGCGTAAAATTAACTCAAAATAAAATTAGTTGAAATGCATAATTCTACTCTACGTACCAGATTTCTGCCAAACCAGGCAAAAATGAAAGTTTCTAGAAAGCGAACAAGTATAATCTAGAGATCGATTTATATGGGAGCTACATCAGGTTAAAGACCGATACTTGGCACAGTTGTTGGAAGTCATAACAGAACACCTGCACGTGCAAAATTTTATCGGGCGAGAATCGGTAGATCGGGTTATATGGGAGCTTTGTCCAAATCTGATCCGATATGGCCCATTTGCAGTCCCCAACGACCTACTTCAATAAGATATATCTGTGCAAAACTACAAGCGGCTATTTTTATGCGTTCAACCGCTATAGTGATTTCGGCAGACTTACAGACCAAAAATGGCCTGTCGGAAATTCCGACGTTTTTCACACAAATTTCCACGCATAATACATACCTTAAAAACGTCATAAACCTAACCAAGACAAGTAAAAGCGTGCCAAGTCTGGCCGGGCCGAATCCCTCCACAATGGATCGCATTTGTGGAGTTCTTTGCACGGCATTTATTTTCAGGCAAACAAAGTTGCATCAAGTTATAGTCCGATTCAGACCATAAATGAATTGAATTCTGAACATTGTAGAAGACATTTTGTTGTTGTTGTAGCAGTTTATTGTGTTCTATCTTTCATCTGCTTGATCCTGTTGAATGTCAGACCGTTGATTCTGTTGAGTTAGAAGACAATGTGTAATACTTCAGTTCATTCGGATAAAAGTTGCGCCTTGTATGGGCTCAAGAAGCACAATTGGGAGATCGGTTTATATGGGAGCTGTATTAAGCTATAGATCGATTCAGACCATATTGGCAACGTATGTTGAAGGTCATGGGAGAAGATATTTCGAGGTGTTACAACCAGAATGATGAAATTAGTATACCCACATCCTATAGTGGAGGGTATAAAAAATAGTTTTTTTTGCAGAATTGAAAAATAATTAGAATATCGTACATTTATTTTCAACTTTTTGAATTCAAAAATATGGGAACACTGGTGCATAGACAAGAACATCCTCTTATAACAGAAAACGTTTAAGTTCCCATCATGGCGGGAACATCAACAACATTTTTTAACTATTATTCTCACTAATACATACTGGCGGTATTTGTGAATATATTAACGTAGTCAAACTGATCCGGAAAACAGAGCTCCTTTTTCTATACCCTCCACCGTAGGATAGGAGGTATATTCATTTAGTCATTCCGTTTGCAACACATCGAAATATCAATTTCCGACCCTACAAAGTACATATATTTTGGATCGCCGTAAAATTTGAAGACGATTTAACGATGTCCGTGTATCTGTCCGCCTGTCTGTTGTTATAACTCAACAGCCTTCAAAAATTGAGATATTGAGCTGAAACTTGGCACAGACAGGTCTTTTCGATGCACGCTGGTTAAGTTCTTGAACGGGCCAAATCTGACCTTATTTGGACATAGCTGTTATATAGACCGATATTCCGATAAAGGGTCTAGTCCACTTTACCCATGTTTGGTAAAGTGCTTGCTTATTCGAAAGAAATTAGTTTAAGTAAAATTACTAAAAACGCCTGAGTTTTTAGCTGTTTCACATATGCTCATGAAAAGTTAATTTTACTTGTACAAAGTTAATTTTCTAACCCCTAGCGAATTTTTAATCAAACGTGAGGAAAGATCGTGAACTAGAGTGTATTAGGTAATCAATCCATATTTCCGATAAGCATTGTTCTGAGCGTATAGACCCCATTTAAACCGGTCCTCAGTTTTGCCATCTTGAGCTACTAGAGGCACAAATTTTCATTCATTCATATAAACTGATATAGCCCCCATATGGATCGATCTCCAGCTTTGACTTTTTGAGCCCCTAGAGGCGGCAAGTTTCATCCGATGTGGCTTACATTTGGCCCAAGGGCTTCTGCCTCGACTTTCAACATATGATCGGTTAAAAACCTTATGTATCCCCCCTAAAAACCAATCTCTGGATTAAACTTCTTGAGCCCCGAAAAATCTCAGTTTTCACTTGATTTGGCTAAAATTTGGTACGTTAAGTACATTTGTATTCTTCAATATTAACAAAGAATCGTAACCAGATAGGCTCATAAATACATAGAGGCCCCTTAAAAACCGATAACCCCAATGACTTTATGAGACTATAGAAGACTCAATCGATTCCCGATATGATTCAGCCCTGCCGAACTTGGCATGCTTTTGCTTTTTACTACTGTTCACCTTTTTAGTGAATTTTATCAAAATCGATTCAGATCAAGATATAGCTCCTATATACATATATCACTCCAACTACTCTTATGGAGTAGATATAACAAATTTCATAGATTTTCTCAAAATTTTAACGGATTGTTTTACTACCCATCTGAAAACCTCTACCAAGTCTATTTAAATCGATTCAGCCCAATTTCCATTTATTGGGTAGGTGCAGGATATTACATGGTCTGCAACGGCCGACATTAGTCTATCCCTACTTGTTTTAATTATAATAGTGCTATGAAAAGTCCATTTCCCATTTTTCCTAATTCCCCAAACCATTGGTCAACGAAAATGTTTTGTTCACATTTGTCCATTTGGTTTATTATTCATCACATCATTAGGATAGATACCATTGACATTTCTTTTATGGTCTCCACTTTTTTTTTGGTTTTTTTTTTTTTTGTTGCAATGGTGGAAATTTTTTATTGGATGTGAACAAAAAAAAAGTAAAATTGACCAGTGCAAAGAATTGCAAAATAATCTCAGCCAGTAAACGTCACAACATGGCCACAGCCACAAAGTTTAGTGGAAACGGGACATGGTCGTAAAATAAAATGTGGTGTTGGCTAAGCATTGCTGCTTAGTGATACCAAAAGAATGGAAAACTTCATGGCATGGCAATAATTGTCTGCAGCCAATGGCTATTGCCATGGGGGGGTCAGCAGCAGCAGCATCATTGTTTTGTGTGGCCTTTATGAATTTATTCAACTTTCATTGGAATCGAACTCAGAGGTCATTTGTTTTTAGAGAAGATGAAGAATGCTTGTCAATCATATGAATCGTTGACAGCACTACATATGTCCTTGCTCCCTCATTTCTTTTGATTATTTTGACAGAAGTTTTTTCGATTTATGTGTCTCTTGGCAAAAATTGATTGAGGAGAGTTTCGTAGAAAATCATTTCAATGATTGATTTCGATTGTCATCATCCATGGAATTGGCCAAGGCAAGCAAAAATCCTGAAAGACTACTCCTAAACCATATGAAATATTAATCATTTTGTTAATTCGATTTGCTGGAAGGCATTTTTTCTTAAAAAATTCCCTTTGTACATACATTTTAGCACATGAGATAAACATGCATTTCCAATAATTTGTACTGGAACAGCATAATATGGCCAAAGGATTTCTCTTGCTCTTAGAGGTACACATTTTTGCGGCATTCAATTAATTTCGATTTGCCCCTAATTGTTGCTTTAAGTGCGCATTAGCTTCAATGTTTGCTAATTAAGGCAATTAAATTGCTTTGAATTAAAAATTCTGCTGCTTCAAGCGTTTCCATTTACTTTTAAACTCTTAATGCTGCTCGAATTCGGAACTATGATGATATTTACTTTTAATGAACACTGATTTCTAATTATGAAATATTCATTGTTTAGCGCATGACATTTTCAAGTATCAATATACAGTGAAGTTATTTTATAATTGGGAAAGGTTTAAAGTTCAAATGCTTGTTTAGTACAACTTTTCCAAATCAAAGGGTTTATAGGCGAAAATTAACTTAAAACAGGAAGACTTTAGAATAAAATTAATAAGAGCGAATAAAGTTAGGCCGAACAGAATCCTCATTATACTCTCCATCATAGATTATCAATGATTTGTCTGCATTATTAATCGCAATATTCATTCAGATAACTGATAAAATTAAACAAGTAAAAGCGTGCAAAGTTCGGCTGGGCCGAATCTTATATACCCTTCACCATGGATCCCATTTATCGAGTTCTATGCGCGGTATCTCTTTTTTGACAAATAAAGAATATTGAATAAGAGCTGTTATGCTATTGGAGCTATATCAAGTTTTAGTCCGATTCGGATCATAAATGAATGCTAAACATTGTAGAAGTCATTGTGTAATATTTCAGTTCATTCGGATAAGAATTGCGCCTTGTAGGGGCTCAAGAAGCAAAATCTGGAGATAGGTTTATATGGGAGCTGTATCAAGCTATGAATCGATTCAGATCATATTGAACACGTATGTTGAAGGTCATAAGGGAAGCCATTGTACAAAATTTCAGCCAAATCGGATGAGAATTGCGCGCTCTATTGGCTCAAGAAGTCAAGATCCAAGATCGGTTTATATGGCAGATATACAAGATTATAAACCGATTTGAATCATACTAAGCACAGTTATTGGAAGTGATACCAAAACACTACTTGTACAATATCAGTCAAATCGGATAAGAATTGCTCCCTCTAGAAGCTCAAGACCCAAGATTGGTTTATATGGCAGCTATATCAAAACACGGATCGATTTGAACCATATTTAGCGCAGTTGTTGGATGGTCATGAGAGAATCTGTCGTACAAAATTTCAGGCAAATCGGATAATAATTGCGACCTCTAAAGACTCAAGAAGTCAAGATCCCAGATCGGTATATATGGGAGCTATATCAGGTTATGAACCGATTTGAACCAAAGTTGTTGGATATCAAGAAGTCAAGACCCAAGATCGGTTTATATGGCAACTATATCAGGTTATAGACCGATTTAAATCATACTTGGCACAGTTGTTGGATATCATAACAAAAATTCCGTGCAAATTTCATTCCAATCGGATAAGAATTGCGCCCTCTAGATTCTCAAGAAGTCAAGACCTAAGATCGCTTTATATGGCAGCTATATCATGTTATGGACCGATTTAAATCATACTTGGCACAGTTTTTAGATATCATAACAAAACACGTCGTGCAAAATTTCATTCCAATCGGATAAGAATTGCGCTCTCTAGAGGCTCAAGAAGTCAAGACCCAAGATCGGTTTATATGGCAGCTATATCAAAACATGGACCGATATGGTCCATTTACAATACCAACCAACCTACATTAATAAGAAGTATTTGTGCAAAATTTCAAGTGGATAGCTGTATTCCTTCGAAAGTTAGCGTGCTTTCGACTGACTGGCGGACGGACGGATATGGCTAGATCGACATAAAATGTCACGACGATCAAGAATATATATACTTTATGGGGTCTCAGACGAATAATTCGAGTAGTTACAAACAGAATGACGAAATTAGTATACCCCCCATCCTATGGTGGAGGGTATAAAAATCAACCGATCTGAACCATATACGACACGGATGTCGAAAAGCCTACCATAAGTCACTGTGTCTCAGTGAAATCGGATTATAAATGCGCTTTTTATGGCCCCAAAACCTAGAACCGAGAGATCGGTCTATAAGGCAGCTATATCCAAATCTGGACCGATCTGTATCATATTGCAAAGGTATGGCAAGGGGCTTAATTTAACTCACTGTCCCAAATTTCGGCGACAACGGACAATAAATGCGCCTTTTATGGGTCCAAAACCTTGAATCGAGAAATCGGACTATATGGCAGCTATATCCAAATCTGAACCGATCAGGGACAAATTGAAGAAGAATGTCGAAGGGCCTAAGACAATTCACTATTCCACATTTCAGCAATATCGGATAAGAAATATGGCTTTTATGGGCCTGAGACCCCAAATCGGAGGACCGATCTATGCGGCAGCTATATCCAAATCTGGACCGATCCCATCCAAATCGACGAAGAATGTCGGAGGGCCCATCACAACTCACTGTCCCAAAATTTCAGCAAAATCGGATAATAAATGTGGCTTCGATGGGCCCAAGACCCTAAATCGGCGGTCGGTTTATATGTGGGCTATATCAATATATAGTCCGATATAGCCCATCTTCGAACTTAACCTGCTTATTGACAAAATAAGAATCTGTGCAAAGTTTCAGCTCAAAACCTTTGTGTTTAAAGGCTGTAGCGTGATTTCAACAGACAGACGGACGGACCGACGGACGGGCGGACAGACGGACGTTCGGACAGATGGACGGACATGGCCAGTTCGTTAGATTTTACGGTAGATTTTTACGCAGATCAGGAATATATATACTTTATAGGGTCGGAAATGGATATTACGATGTGTTGCAAACGAAATGAATATATCCCCCATTCTTTAGAGAAAATAAATAAGAATAAATAAAGTTAAGCCGAACCGAATCCTCATTATTCTGTCAACATAGATTATCAATGATTTGTCTGCATTATTAATCGCAATACTCATTCAAATAACTAATAAAATTAAAAATGTCTGTACAGATCTTACACATTTGATTTCACACAAGTATTGTAAAACAAGATGTTTCCTCAAAAAAAAAATAAAGTTGGCCAACATTTTTACGAACGCCCCAAAATCCCCAAAACAGGAAAATATATTTGTATAATCGACTTTCCCCTATGCTATACAAAACATAAAATAATCAATAGCTAACCAATACGAATGGGCCTTAGGTGGCACTGTTATTAAAATGAAGTGAGACTCTTATGCTCTGCCATATCAAAGGCTTGAAATCTATCCCTTGACACTGTGATGAAGGCATTGAAGTAAGAAAAACTTAATTTCTATGCACTTGAGAAAGCAATTCGAAACATTTATCAAAGAAGATTTGCATTTAAAGATGGCATCAATGCCTGAGTGTGGAGGGTGTGTTACGGTGTTAATGGAGATTTTATTGCAGACCAGAAAATCGATGTAGTCTGCCAATAGATAAGACACTTTAAGATTTTAATGACATTTGCTTAAAGGCAATTTACTGTTGGAAATTCCAATTATCTGAGCTTGTCACTAGGACACAATTGAGCAATTTGACAATATTATACACAATTAAGCTTTTTCCCAAAGACAATGAAGCTATTGCAATAGACTTTATCCCAGCATATTTAATTTGATTTTCCAGGAAGCCATCAATTTATTAAATGACTAATGCTTATTATAATGAAACCACACCAAATGTGGATACCAAATTTATGCTCTATTACCAAATACCTTACTTTTGAGCAACACATTGCCATGGTCGGTAGAATTATCTGGGGATAATTTTGAGGTGGGATGGCCACGCAGACATTTGTCGCTGAAAATATATGAGATTCGAGCCCTGCTCTCAAAGACAATATGGCAGCTATATCAGGTTATGGACCGATTTGAACCATACTTGACACAGTTGTTGGAAACTATATCAAAACACGTCATGCTAAATATCAGCCAATTTGGTTGAGAATTGCGTCCTTCAGAGGCTCAAGAAATCAAGACCCAAGATCATTTTGTATGGCAGCCAGGGACGTAACCTGGGAGGCCTCGGAAACGAGCCCATCTCCCCTCCCACAAAATTACTTTGTCTAAAGAAAGAATAGTAATTTAATTTATTCTATTCTATATGGCACGTTTGCATATAAATCTTGATCGATCTAGACCAATTTGCAGCAAAGTATGGAGGGGTTTAATTTAACTCTCTGTTCCAAATTTCGGCAAAATCGGACAATAAATACGCCTTTTATGGGCTCAAAACATTAAATCGAGAGATCGGTCTATATGGCAGCTATATCCAAATCTAGACCGATCTGAGCAAAATTGTTTGAAAACGAATTTGATATCCAATTTTGAGGCCAATGACAATATGCGGTTCAAATAAATGTTATATAGATGTATGAGAATAGAGCACGTTGCTGATATATTTTCCGGGCTTAGTGTTTGGGGGACCACCCCAATCCCCAAAACACCCCTAGATCGGGCATATTTACCGACCATGTCAGTGTGGGGCTTAAATGAAAAGAATTGGGAGGTAGAGCAACAATAGATACCCACTTTCGGGACCAATTTTCTGGGGGTCTACCCCTTTCCCAAAATACCCCACAAACAACAATTTTTTAGTGACCATCGCAATAAGGAGCTCAAATAAAGTTATTTGGGAGCAGAATACGAATTTGATATCCAAATGTAAGACCATGGATTTAAGGTATCACCCCTTCCCCAAAACACCGCGCAAAGGGTAAAATTTATTCAACCATGCCAATATGTGGCTCAAATGAAATGTATTTTAGATTAGTAAACGAATTCGATACACTATTTTGGGGCCATGTGTTTTGGGGACGCCTCATCGTGTTAACTCCCCTAAAGCAATGGCAATATGGGGTTTAAATAAATGGTATTTGAGAGAAGAGCACGATGCTGATATTTTTTCAGGGCCAAGTATCTCGGGGACCACCCTCACCCCCGAAAACACCCTCAAATCAGATATCATGAGAAAATCAGGCTGAAATAAAGTATTTTAAGAATGGAGTACACCTTACATCCAAACTTAAATTCGTAGACCAATAAAGACACTTATATTGTTAAACTGTAAGTCAAACGGTATACTATTTTCGTAGCATGGTATTTCACTAAAAGCTCTTTAATTGTCGAAAATAAATATTCCAAGGAAAATTTTGAGAAGGAGCAGCGGAGCGGGACGGGGTCAACTAGTTGGGTAATAAATAAAGCCTTTATGGGCTTCAGACCCTCTATCGGCAGATCGGTATATATGGTAGCTATATATAAATATAGTCCGATATGGACCATATTTGGGTCAGATGTCACTGTTTAAAATTTCAGCGAAATCGGATGAAAAATAAAGCATTTATGGGCATTAAACCCTTTATCGGAAAATGGGTCTATATAGCAGCTATATCCAAATATGGTCCGATTTGGCCCGTTGAAGAACTTAACCAGCGTGCATCACAAAGACGTATCTGTGCCAAATTTCAGCTCTCATTTTTTGAAGGCTGTGGAGTGATCACAACAGACGGACGGACAGACGGACAGGCACACGGACATCGTTAAATCACACGGACATCTTTAAATCATCTTAGAATTTTACAACGATCCGAAATATATATACCTTGTAGGGTCGGAAATTGATATTTCGATGTGTTGCAAACGAAATGACTAAATGAATATACCCCCTATCCTACGGTGGTGGGTATAATAACAAATTAATAATTTGTTATTCAAATATCTTGGTGAATATTTGTTTGCGTTGCTGAATTCAAATCGAATAAATAAATGGTTTACGTTTCCCTTTGTTATGTTACAACTGTTCACTGAGTTACTACATTTCCTCAAAGTCATTACTTTGCAAAACCTTGTTGCTTAGCATATTTTCAAGGAATTGTTAATCCAATCTCATTTTGCTCTCTTATAACCTAATACTGCTTTGCCAAAGTATCATTGCTGTGGAAATATTTGCTCAATGGTGTTGGGTAAATAAATAATTAAAGCTCTTATGTTGGAATGAAGAGGGCAAAATGTAATTACACTTCACGTATGGATTCATGTGGTCAACCAGCAGTGATGCAGGACATGGCTCTCAAAAGATAAAATATATGAACATGCAAATGTTTGGATTTAATTGCAACTTTGACCAAATGTAAATGTATGCTATTTGCGCAACACTTCAGTTGCCCAGCTACGACTTCGACATCCTCGCAATGTAAAGCGAAGCAATGCTTTGCCCAAGATAAGCGTCCGAAGAACAACGATGAGTTTTAATGAACGTTTACTTTCGGTGACCATAGCTGTGCTCTAACAACCTTGATTTGGTCAAACATTTTGACTGAGTTTTAATGAGTTTATGTGGTGAATGTAATGAATTTAATTTCTGCCATCGCAACTAAGGACTCTGTCGGCAAGCTTAGATTAATTACTTCAATAACTTACCATAACATTTCATCATGTTTGGAGAACGATAATTACGGAATTAGGAAAATCAAGGTCACTGGCAAAAATTAAAGGAACAAGTAAGAGCGTGCTAAGTTCGGCCGGGCCGAATCTTATATACCCTCCAGCATGGATCGCATTTGTCGAGTTCTATGCGCGGTATCTCTTTTTAGGCAGACAAAGAATATTGAATAAGAACTGTTGTGCTATTGGAGTTATATCATGTTATAGTCCGATTCGAAGCATAAATTAATGCTGAACATTGTAGAAGTCATTGAGTAATATTTCACTCCAATCGGATAAGAATTGCGTCTTAAAGGGGCTCAAAAAGCGTAATCAGGTGATCGGTTTATATGGGAGCTATTGATCGATTCAGACCATATTAGACACGTATGTTGAAGATCATGAGAGAAGCGGTTATACAAAATTTCTGCCAAATCGGATGAGAATTGCGTCCTCTAGAGGCTCAAGAAGTCAAGATCCCAGATCGGTTTATATGACAGCTATATCAGGTTCTATAACGATTTACGCCATACTTAGTACAGTTATTGGAAGTCATAACAAAACACCTCATGCAAATTTTCGGCCACTTGTTATGAGAATTGCCCGCTCTATGGGCTCAAGAAGTCAAGATCCAAAATCGGTTTATATGACAACTATACCAGATAATGAACCGATTTCAATCATACTTAACACAGTGGTTGGAAATGATACCAAAACACCACGTGCAAAATTTCAGTTAAATTGAACAAGAATTGCGCCTTCTAAAGGATCAAGAAGTCAAGACCCAAGATCGGTTTTTATGTCAGCTATAGCAAAACATGGACCGATTTGGCCCATTTATAGTCCCAAACGACCTACACTAATAAAATGTTAGGTTGAAAAAAGAGGGTGCAGATATTAATCCGCCCCATGCCACTAATAAAAAGTATTTGTGCAAAATTTCAAGCGGCTAGCTTTACTCCTTCGAAAGTTAGCGTGCTTTCGACGGACGGACATGGCTAGATCGACATAAAATGTCAAGAGTATATATGCTTTATGGGCTCTCAGACGCATATTTCTAGGTGTTACAAACAGAATGGCGAAATTAGTATACCCGCATCCTATGGTGGAGGGTATGAAAACGCCAAAGAAATTGCGTTTCGTTTTGGACTTACTTCCCTTTCCCTTTTGACCTTTTTTTGCTTCCCTTCGTATATGCACTTTCCGCGTCTAAGCAAGGCGACAACTTAATCAGCAAAATAAATTGATTTTACTTCAAGTGCAGCCTTAAGTTATTTGTGGTTTGGTATTTCTCTTTTACTCTCGTTCTCTCTCTCTCTCTCTCTCTTTCTCTCTCTCTCCGTCTATTTGAGATATTTATAACAAATGCCTTTTAATTAACACTATTTCATGAGGTTCGGCATGTAGAACAACTGCAATGTAATCCCCAAAAACCACAATTTCATTTATCAAAACATAAGCCAACACCCATGCATATGATGTGGAGAGAAAAAAAAATGGATATTTTAATTAAATCTCAGGATCGGAATCAGTTAATTAAATCTGAGCAGCTTTTGTTGAATCCATTTTGTGGTGAATGAATTTATGAATTTGACTTGCATTTCTTAGATGCATATGGTAGTGCATTTCCGGTTTGGTAGGCAATAATAGTATGAACCATGTTTAACATAAAACAAAGCGATACACATCCCTAGGTCTTGACAGTGTGGTTTTTATTTTCTAAGGAAAAGTGTCAGAAATTTTGTAGTTATGGTATTAAGTGGACTAACTTATTGTAATGCTAGAATTCTTAACTTAAGTATGTGATTCGACCAGGCCAAATATGACAAACATTCAACTCAGTAACAGAGTACACAACAAGAAAATGACATTGACATTTTTGCAATGGGAAAATGAGGAATGAAAGCCGCAGGAGATACACCATACCATTCCTTGGTAAGGAGGTCTTCATCGAAAATCTTAAGGTGTGGGGGGCTTCAAAGGCCATACATTAGAAATTGTGGAAGTATCTCTATAAAATACATAGAACACTTAACAAGCTCGACACTTTGTCCTACTGGCTGACATTAAATTGTTAGTATATATCAGTGTCGGGCATATGTGCTGGTGTCCACAATATTGCCAAGCCATTGGGCTTATGTTCTAGTGCACGATCGATAAGTAAAAAGGGTTAAGTTCGGCCGGGCCGAACTTTGGTTACCCACCACCTCGGGTATATTTAAAAACTACCTTTCGTCAAAATCTGGTGAAAAATTCATACCTTATGCCCTATAGCAGCTATATCGAAATATGTTCCGATTTGGACCAAATACTAATAAGTACAGGTCATCGTTCAATTGTGCATAACAAGATAGTGATATTTTTAGTAGCTATATCTAAAAATATACCGATCTGAACCATATACGACACGGATGTCGAAAAGCCTAACATAAGCCACTGTGTCAAATTTCAGTGAAATCTGATTATAAATGCGTCTTTTATGGGGCCAAGCCTTCAAACCGAGATATTGGTCTATATGGCAGCTATATCCAAATCTGGACCGATCTGAGACAAACTAAAGAAAAATGCCGAAGAGCCCAACACAACTGACTGTTCCAAATTTCGGCGACATCGGACAATAAATGCGCCTTTTATGAGCTCAAAGCCTTAAAAAATCACATAGCTTATAAAAGCATTTCAAGATAGAAATATACAAAGTTGAAACCTATTCTCAGTCTTATATTTCAGCAAAATTTTATGGCTTTTATGGAATCTCACTACCTTGTATTCTTATCGCTATCGTTCCTTGTATATCAGAATCAAATACTTTGTTTGTTGTTAATGTTCTCAATTTTCTCATAGCTTTTATTTGCGGCATTCTTTTCAGCAAAATGCAAATAAAGTTTTTTATGCAAATCTTCTGTGCTTATGTCTATAAATTTCAAAATGCCAATTTACGTTTTAAATAAAAAATTAACTTCTTTTCACTTTACCGGCCAATAGCAAAAATCACAGCACCAACACTGAATTTAGTGAACAGAAATGCATTTGTTCATCAAAAGTGTCGAAACGTGATGGACGGCAAGACAATCACAATCGCAACATGCAACTGTTGGAGTTTTAAGTTGCAGTTTTTTCCGCAATGTGCTACAATGTCATGTTCGAATGAAATAAATAGCACGGAATTAATTAAATTAACATAAATGCGCATAAGTTATGAGATTAAACGGTACAAAACAAAAAAAAAGCTCCACACACAGCTAGCTAGTATGTGCCAAGTACCACCACCAACAAATAGCCAATAATTTAGGTTTAATTATCGAAAGGTAGGTGCAACGACTTGCAAATCCCTAACCGATAACAACAGCAACGAAACGAATCGAATCGAATTGAATGGTTTAAACCCCAATTCGCGCCACATTCTTAAAACCCATGCAAATCGCAATCAGAGAAAAATCAATTAAAATAAATTAACAAATATTTTCACAGCAAAGTCAGGCATCGTCTCGAGAGACAAAAAATAAAAATTCGATATTTTATTGAAGGCAAAGCCTGTTGGCGACAGTTCTAAACTACGGTCCGTCGGCAAAAGTAAAATTCCGGTTTGATCGTATCAACAAACAAATTCAAAAGGCCGTTGTTTGTTTATTTTTTCATATATTATGTTAATTTAAAACAACCAAAAAAAAAAAGACAACAAGAATAACAATAAAAACAATAACAAAAGCAAAAATAACATAATGCCGAAGTATCACTATCGCCCAATTAATTGTATCTTCATACAAAACGTGTCGTCTTCATCAGAACATGAGAGGCGGCATACTGCCAATAATATGAATATGTACGGACATAAATTATGCCATAAGTCAAACAGTCTTCCATTGGTGAGGGTATATTCCTAACTTCATACGATTTATTTATAATGTCGCTAAAACATACTTACAGATCTTAAGTTAAACTTCCATTTTTATGAAATTTGTATCTGAAATAAAATATAAGAAACATTTGATTAATGTATTATATAGAATTATTAACTTGAATATTATTAAAAAAAATTAGTGATTATATTTTTAAAGGTCCATTTTAAAGATAGAATATTTGTTGTCTAAATTTTTGGAATTTTCAACTATGGAGTTTTCGTATAAAAGCGTAATCAGCATTGTAAAAATCTTAATCAGTCCATTTCCGTACTATGGCTTTCTTGGTCTGGTCTGGTCATTCCGTTTGTAACACATAGAAATATTTATCTGAAATCCCATAGGATCTTGGCGGCTTGTTGTCCGAATGTGAAATAAAATGTTCACCGAACTCACCTCTCAATAAGTCCATTGCTACGCGCGCTGTGTGGCATGTGGGCAAAAAAAAAGTTGGGTATCATCTCACGGTAGCCCTCTGACAGTTAAGGGGAGGGTCCCCTTACTACAAAAGCAGCATTGGGTGCAGATACCTAGGGGGCCCCCCGACCCCAAACCCCCTCAAATAGGCATATTGGACGATAATGACAATATGGGACTCAAATGAAAGGTATTAGTGAGTCTATATATATATATATATTTGTTAAAATCGCGAGGAGACGGAACTTCCCCCTTACCCCAAAAGCACCACCAAAAATAAAAGTGGACCGATCGTGACAATACATTTGACATCCATGTAGGGCGTAGATTTCGAACATGGTCTGGAAGAAGAAACAGGCTATAGAGTTTGTTGATATTGTAAGGGGTGCTTTTGGGGTTAGGTGGAGAATCCCACCTTACCCCAAAATCACCATCCAAAAATATAAGTGGACCGATCGGTCCACTGGTCAATCAAAAACAATTCATACTAAATTTTGGTCAAATTGGAGAATAATTAGGCCCTCTAGCGGCTCAAGAAGTCAAGATCCGAGATCAGTTTATATGGGAGCTATATCAGGTTATCAACCGATTTGGAGTATACTTGGCAGAGTTGTTGTTGGCAAAATAAAACACTTGGTACAACATTTCGCCAAATCGGATAAGAATCGCAACCTCCAGTGGGTCAAGAAGTCAAGATGCGATATCGGTTTATATGGCAGCTATACTAAAACATTTACAGATCTGGCCCATTTACAATCCCAACCGATCTACACTAATAAGAAATATTTATGCAAAATTTTAAGCACCTAGCTTCACTCCCTCGAAAGTTTGCGACCTTTTGACAGACAGATGGAAAGATTGACAGACAGAGGGATATGGCTAAATCGACTAAGAATGTCAAAACAATCAAGAATATTTGCACTTTGTTGGGTCTCAGATCAATATTTCGATACTAAGGTAAAGGGAATGACGAAACTAGTGTAGTATGTATGGATAGAGGGTAACTAGCGTAGTCATCATTCCGTTTGTAACACTTCGAAATATTGAGCTGCGACCCCATAAAGTATATATATTCTTGATCGTCTGGACATTTTGAGTCCCACTGTCCGTCCCTCCGTCCGTCCGTTCTCCCGATTTGATATATTTTGCCCCTAGAACCCGATTGGCTGAAATTTGCACGTATTGTTCTGTAACGACTTCGAACAACTGTGTCGATTAAAATTGATTTATAACCTGACATAGCTCCCATATTGCCCGATCTCCCGATTTGACATCCTGAGCGCCTGCAGTCTCTAATCTTTATCGGATCTGTCTAAAATTTTACATGTGGTGTCCTGTTCCGATTTTCAATAATTGTGTCAAGTACGGTTGAAATCGGTCTGTATCCTGATATAGTTCCTATAACCCGATCTCCCTATTTGACATCTTCCGTTGTTTTTGTTCGATTTGCCGAAACTTTTGCATATAGTGTTCTGTTACGACTTCCAAAAACTGTCATACGATCTAAATCGGTCTTTAACCTGATGTAGCTCTCGTATAAACCGTTCTTAAACCTGATGTTGCTCTCATTTTTCTGTTTTGGCAGAATTTTGGTACGTCGAGTAAAATTATGCTTTTCAACTAACTATACCCATGTCGATTTCCATTTGCAACACATCGAAATATACATTTCCTATCCTATCTTCTTCTTCTTAAATATAAAATTCAATTTGTGTTTGTTTGTTCCATATAGACTCAAAAAAGGCTGAACCGATTACCTTGAAATTTTCACAGATTGTGTAGGTTGGTCTGGAACGAAACATAGGCTATATAATTGTTTGATATCGGAAGGAGAGCGGACCCTCCCCCTTACCCCAAAAGTACTACCCAAAAAGAAAAGTGGACCGATCGGGACAATTTGAGATTCAGAGAAGAGTACGAATATCATAATAAAAGTTGGGTCCACGTACCTGGGGGCCGCCTCAGCCCCTAAACCCCTTAAAATAGGTTTATTTGATGATCATGACAATATGAGACTCAAATGAAAAGTATTTGGGAGAAGATTACGAATATAGTCAGGATGTAAAAATAGGCTTTATAATTTATTGATAACGAAAGGGGGCGGACCCTCCACCGTCACCCCAAAATTAAAAGTGGACAATGAACCGCATTCCGAGCGAAGTATCCCCACCCTAAAAAGATATTAGAGAGTTAAAGAAGGCCCAGCGGAGCGGGCCCGGTTCGGCTAGTAAAGTATATATATTCATGATCGTCGCAAAATCTAAGACCATCTAGACATGTCCGTCCGTCTGTCTATTCAAATCACGCTACAGTCTTTAAAAAGAGAGATATTGAGCTGAAACTTTGCACAGATTCCTTTTTTGTGTATAGGTTAAGTTCGAAGATGTGCCATTTCGGTCTGTATTTTGATATAGCCCCTATATAGACCGATCCGCCGATTTAAGGTCTTAGGCCCATAAAAGACACATTTATTATCCGATTTTGCTGAAATTTGGGGCAGTAAGTTGTGCTAGGCCATTTTTCTTTAATTCAGCGCAGATAGGTACAGATTAGGATATAGCTGCCATATAGACCGATCTTTCGATTTAAGGTCTTGGGCCCATAAAGGGCGCATTTATTGTTCGATGTCGCCGAAGTTTGGGACAGTGAGTTGTGTAAGGCTCTTTGACATCTTTTTGCAATTTGCCCCAGATCGGTCCAGATTTGAATACAGCTGCCGTAAAGACCGATCTCTCGATTTAAGGTCTTGGGCCCATATAAGACGCATTTTTTTGTTCGATTTCGCCGAAAATTGGGGCAGTGAGTTGTGCTAGGCCTTCAACATCCCTTTTTAATTTGGCCCAGATCGGCTCCGATTTGGATAAAGCTGCCATATAGACCGATTTCTCGATTTATAGTCTTGGTCCCAAAAAGGTCGCATTTATAATCCGACACACAGTGTGACACAGTGACTTATGTTAGGCTTTTCGACATATATATCGTATATGGTTCAGATTGGTTTATATTTGGATATAGCGACCAAAAAGACCCATATTTTGTGCTACAAAATGTCCGTGTGGAATTTGGTCCAAATCGGACCATATTTCGATATAGCTGCTATGGGTGCATAAATAATGCATTTTCCACGGATTATGGCGAAAGGGGGTTTACATATGTAGCCGAGGTGGTGGGTATCCAAATAAAGTGTAAGATTTTTAACTAGTGAAGGATACTTGTCAAAAATGCCCATTATCTGAAAGGAATTATTTTTTTGCGTATATAGATTAAAAACAAATAAATAAAGCATGATATTTTTGGGCATACTAAATAAAACATAAATTCCGTACCTAAAATATAAAAGACAAAATTATCACTTCAACAACCATAATGAGTCTTAAGATTTATTAATTGCGTAGCGAAAATATCATATTCGACATCTATGGCAAGAAACAAAATATCTTCATTTACTTTTATGTTGTGGTAATTTAAAAATAAAAACTCATAAGACGCACTTACACAGAGTTAAGGGATTTTGTGGTTTAAATTCATTTTCACTTACCTGAAAATGTGTCAATATACGAAAGACATGGCAGTTTGCATGAACAATTGTATGGCATAAAGTTATCTAAAGTAAGAAGAGACAAAAATTATGCGGAGCCGACTATATAATACCCGACCCCGACCCTATATTGTCCGAAACTTATAAATAGAATTTTCGGACAATATAGGACTCAAATGAAAGATGTTTGGGAGTAGGTTACGAATATGGTCAGGAAGAAGAAATATGCTTTATCATTTGTTTATATCGGAAGGGGGCGGACCCTCCCCGTTATCCCAAAAATACCACCCAATATCACAAGTGGACCGATAAAGACAATATGGATATCAAATGAAAGGTATTGAAGAGTAGAATACGAATATGATATTAAAAATTGGGTCCAAGTACCCAGGAACAAAAAAGACAAATTGGTCGTCCATATCAATATGGGGCTTAAATGAAAGGTATTTGTGAGTAGATTACGAATCTGGCACACAAATTCAGATCGAAGTGTAGGAAGTCACCCCGTTTCCTTATAACTCCTCGAATGGGGATTACATAGAGCATATGTCGAGAACCTATGTCGAGATCTAGTCAGACTTTAATTTTGCATACCTATTGAATTATCGAATAGAACCTTATAGAATTTTCGTGCAATAGCCTTATTGGATGAAAGATATATATATGAGAGCTATATCTAAATCTAATCCAATTGTGTTCAAAATCCTTGGTTCAAAAAATTAACTTGTGCAACATGTGTCCAATTGTCAGGACGACAAATATAACCTTCTTTTGATGGATATCAGCCTTTGAAGTGGTTTGAGCTGGTTCACCATGCTTGGACCATGATCGTTTTCGACTAACGTTGTTGTAAACAATCCATTTTTCATCTCCAGTTATGATTCGTTTTAAAAACGGATCGAATTCATTGCGTTTAAGGTGCATATCACAAGCGTTGATTCGGTTTGTTAAATGAATTTCTTTCAAATGTAAACAAAATTTCGGGCACTTTTTTTCTAAAGCAAGCTAAAAGTAACAGCTGATAACTGACAGAAGAAAGAATGCAATTCCAGAGTCACAAGCCGTTGAAAAAAATTTTCAACGCCGACTATATTACTACTATATTACCGACATTTACTTTTTGGGCAACTCAATATGATCTATACCTTGATCACAAGAATACATTGTCAGACAGACGAACAAAGCTAAATCGTATCAGGAAGGGACTCAAGGCCGATCGGTATACTTATCAATGGGTCTAGCTCTCCTCCTTCTTAGCGTTGCCAACAAATGCACAAATTTATTATACCCTGTAGCACAGTGGTGGTATCGAGTACAATTATAATCTTAATCCTCTTTTAGTTAGTTAATGCTATTAAAAGTTTATTTCAAAGTGGCAAATAAGAAGAGCATCCAATACAAAGACAAACTCTAATAAATTATGACATTCACCAATTTATCTCTTAGGAAGTTTAAAAATAATCAATGTTTAACGTTTTAAAAGGGAACACAAAAACTGTTACACAAGTATTTTGTCTTAGTGGATATAGACATAAGAAATGAATAGAAAGTAAGGCGCAATACCGATTTTTAAGTATTCCAACAATGACATTCGCAACTACGTCTCACATAATTAGTTTATTCACCTTAACAAACATCTGTGATTTTACAACACATAATCCACACTGCCATAACAAAAATTTCCCATCAATTGATATAGGGTATCTAAAAGATCAGCTCTGTTTCGACATTGCTGTTTTCTGCCGCATATATTTAATATTTTCCCCCCTCTAAGTACTGAAGATGCAAGCATTTTTCTCCATGGTTGCTATTCAAGAAAGTCCATATGCCATGGCTAAAACCGCACACCAAAAGACAACACATCACTTTTATTTTAGAATGTTAGACATTGAAATATTTATGTTTACATAAATGTATTAAAAGTGTCGTCGTAAATCACGATACACGTATTGTATCCTTTGGCACATGTTAAAGAAGTCTTGTCTTCGTGGCGTTACGATACATGGTAGTATGTGTTTGCCTCCTAAAAATTTGCTATCATCGTCTGTGACCAGTATTCTCATTGAAATGCAACAGCCAGCCACAAGGGTTATAAAATACAGCTCTAATGTTGCTAATTGACATTGTCTCTCCCATTTTATACATTATGGCTCTATAAGAAGAAAGAACATACATTATCGCTATGGACGTGCCAAGTACTTGCAAAGACACAGATTTCAATATTGCCTATGGGACAGTAAATTATTAATTAATATTGAAAAATAATGGTTAAGTTCGATTATAAGGTATATGGGTGAATGAGTTTTTATATACATCATGAAAGGAATTTTGTTATACTGGTCGCAAAACAACGATAATACTCTGTAAGAAACAGACTTATTCTCAAATCGTAATGTAGATTTAAAATAGGTTTATTTGACCGACTTCTTTTAAAGAACTGTCAAATAATCCTATTTCAAATCAATATTAAGTTTTATGAATAAGGCGGTTAATGTATTATCGTCGCACAATTCTGAGGTGATGAGATCAACTGCTGTATTGTAATCGCGCTACGGTCTTGACAATTTTTTTTTTTTTTGATCCATCAACTAGATCAAGACATTGTTTTGTAGCTTTTGGGTAAAAGTCAACTTCCTCTCATATACACCTTGCCTAACTAATGATGGCACATAAAAGAAAACTCAAAGAAGACAAATTAATTCTAGGTATCTAACTAGAATCTTGCTTAGAGCTATTCCAACGGGCATGGAATACTAATTTGGTTCAACTTGCTACTATTGATACGAGTAATAGCTTTGAAATGTGGTAATTTGGCTAAAAAGAAATGAGCAAAATGAATTTAATTATGATGGGGTTTGAATAATAAGTTTTGGTACACAACTATACATAAAAAATTGTTGAAATATGCTTTGGTTACTAATTAAAGCTAAATGTACAAACTATGAGCAACATTTTTTTTTAAATTGTAAAATTAAATGTACAACAATGTTGAGTAGTAAGTATTGAAAGAATTAGGTGACATAAACTAACCTAAATCACAAGTAAAAACGCGTCCCACAGTGGTTGTTGTGTTGTGATCTGTGGCTTTATTTTGCCATTGCAGAAAGTCTTCAATCATTTAGCTCGTCTTGAAAGAGAAATAAATGAAAAGTTAGAAAGTAAATGATTTTCGCCCTAAATGGGCAGTCGGAATTCGCACCTGTACACACGGACCAATATCGAGAGCTGTTACCGTTGTCTGGCGTTCAAAACCATCAATACAACATCCAAAAGAAGCACGAATAGCATGTGTATACCATGCTAACAATTGTAATTGTGTGGCTAAAAACCCATGGTACATAGTCTGAAAGATGTGGAACTTAGTGTTTTACTTAAATTGTTATCAGGTTGTAGCGATATATTCAACATAGGTACGACCTACTAATGTATTGAAGGTGAATCTTCCGCAGCTAATGTGGTTGGAAAATTCCCTAATAAAGGACGAAACACGTCCCACAGTGGTTGTTGTGTTGTGATCTTTGCATAAACGAACAAGTAATTGATCAAGTTGTAATAGATGGAAGGCATTCATCCAGCGTGTTAGATGTACGATCGATACGTGGAGCGAATATAGATTCGGATCATTACCTTGCTGCAGCAAAGGTTCGCACCCGTTTGAACATGGCGAGGAAAGTACGATCTGACACTTCACAGAAGCTGGACATTGAAAAGCTGCAAACACAACAAATGGCAGCGGCATACTCCACTCGACTGACCCAACTGCTCGATGACACCACACCTTGTTCCGATGATATAATAGCGCAGTGGCAAACTATTGCCCACCCCATGAACAATGCCGCGAAATCCGTACTTGGGTACCGAAAGCCTCCTCCAAAAAACCCATGGTACGACCAAGAGTGTCGAGATGCTACTGAAGCCAAGAATGCGGCATATAGAGCAACCCTGCAATCAGTAGCAACGCGCCAGATGAAGGAGAGGTATCGGGAGAAAAGGAGAGAGGAGAAACGTCTATTCCGCAGAAAGAAAAAGGAAATGGAAAGACGTGAGTGTGAGCGAATTGAGATGTACACGAGTCAGAATGAAGTCCGGAAATTCTACCAAAGAATTAAACACTAAACCGATGGCTTTGGTGCAGGCACATCCTCCTGCAGAGACAAAGAAGGAAATCTGGTAACTGACACAGACAACATGCTGAGGATATGGAAAGAACATTTTACCCAACTGCTAGTGTCCGATGTTGGCGGCGAAGAGGATACCGCAGAACCAATCCCTGATGATGGTATAGAATGTTTACCTCCTAGTCAGAATGAGGTCCAAGTAGCAGTAACCCGACTAAAGAATAACAAGGCGGCAGGAGCCGACGGGTTACCCGCTGAACTATTTAAGACCGGAGGCGACACGCTGATAAGGCGTATGCATCAGCTTATCTGCGCAATCTGGCTAGAAGAACGCATACCCGATGATTGGAACCTCAGCATACTATGTCCCATACACAAGAAAGGAGACAAGACGGAATGTGCCAACTACAGAGGAATAAGTCTCCTCCCCATCGCTTCAAGATACTCTCGAGCGTACTGTGTGGAAGATTAAAACCTAAAGTCAATGAGATAATTGGGCCCTATCAATGCGGCTTTAGACCTGGTAAATCCACCCTAGACCAGATATTCACACTGCGTCAAATCCTGGAAAAAACCCGAGAAAGACAAATCAACACCTACCATCTCTTTGTTGACTACAAAGCCGCCTTCGATTCTCCTTTACGTTCAAAGGTATTTCAAGTCATGTCTGAGTTTGGTATCCCTGCAAAATTAATAAGACTCTGCAGGATGACACTTGCTGATTCGCGTTCCTCAGTAAGAATAGGAAAGATTCTCTCCGAACCATTAAATACCAAACGAGGTTTCAGACAAGGAGACAGCCTATCGTGTGATCTCTTTAATATCTTACTGGAGAAGATTATACGAGATGCAGATGTGAATGGATATGGCACACTAATCACAAGAGAACCCATGCTACTCGCCTATGCTGACGACATCGATATCATAGGTCGGTCACCGGAAGTTGTAACTGCAGCCTTTGACAGAATAGAAAGAGAGTCAGTGAAAATGGGTCTGGCAGTAAATGGAGATAAGACGAAATGGATGGTCTTCACTCCCAAAAAGCCTTGTACAACCGAGCAGATAAAGAACATGGAGAAAGTTGGGAATCACAACTTTGAGATAGTCAGTAACTTTATCTACCTCGGCAACGCCGTAACCGAAACGAATGACACCAGTAGATGCTACTTTGGACTAAGTAAGCAGTTTAGAAACAAGGCCATCTCTCGAGAGACGAAGACTACACTTTACAAGACACTGATACTACCCGTGCTGTTATATGGTTCTGAAGCATGGGTACTTGTGAAAGCAGATGAGGCAGTGCTTGGAGTATTTGAGAGAAAGATTCTTCGTAAAATATATGGACCAGTTTGCGTTAACGGAGAATATAGGCGACGTATGAACCACGAGCTGTATGAGCTGTATGACGACGATAGCATAGTTACACGCATCAAAATACAACGGCTGCGTTAGCCAGGTCATATTGTCAGAATGGATGAATAAGCTCCAGCAAAGAAGTCTTTTGAAGGCAAACACGGTGGTACACGCAAACCGGCAAGACCAAAAGCCCGATGGAAAGATCAAGTTGTGGGAGGTTTTAGAACCAAACCGCTTTTCAATATTCCACCACCAAATCACCCAAAATTTGTTGGTGGAATATTGCAGTTGTGTTGCTCCTGGTTAAATTTAGTTTGTCATCATCAATTTAATTTTTTAATTTTGATGGGGGTGTACTAATTTCGCTATTCCATTTGTAACGCCTCGAAATACTGTTCTAAGACCGCATAAAGTGTATAAATTCTTGATCGTTTGTCTGTGGAAAGCACGCTAACTTTCGAAGGTGTAAAGCTAGGCGCTTAAAATTTTGCACAAATACTTCTTCTTAGTATAGGTCAGTTGAAATTGCAAATGGGCCATATCGGACCATATTTAGATATAGCTGCCATATAAACCGATCTCCGGATTTAAATTCTTGAGCCTATAGAGGCCATTTTCGGACCGAAAATGGTCCGAATGGGTCTATAACCTGATATAGCTCCCATGCAAACCGATCTCTTCATTTTACATTTAAAGTCCCTCTAGGGCGCTATTCTTATCCGATTTTGTTGAAATTTTGCACAATGGGATCTAATATTGTATTTAACATCCAAGCTATGATGTATGGCCCGAATTGGTTTATAACCTGACATAGCTCCAATAGTATTGCAATTTTTATTCATGATTATTTGTTTGCCTATAACGAGATACCGGGCAAAGAACTTGAAAAATGCGATCCTTGGTGAAGGGTATATAAGATTCGGCCCGACCGAACTTAGCACACTTTTACTTGTTGTACATAAAAATTCGTCATACTAGATGTGCACTTTTTGCCATTTTCTTTCTATTCAGGCTCGATGACAATTTTCCATTTATTTCCAATCATTCAGGTGCATCTTTTTTTTTTTTTTTGGTCTAACTTATCATTTCTTTTCTTGTGCAGAACGTAGCATCGTAGACTTTTCCCGCAATGTCGTAATTCATAACTCATAGTTCTGCCATGCCACAGAATACCTTTTTTTTCTTTGACACTCAAGGAGTTTTATGAGATTCTTCTTCGAAGAATAAGAAAAAGCGTCAAGGAAAGAATAAAAACTCTTTTTTTTTTTTTGATACATTGCCATCGTTTTGTCATAAATTCGAGCATTCTTCTTATGGAGCTCTTGAATGGCAGAAATGTTACTTGAGGAAAAAGAAAATCCTTTGTCAACACCAACACACCATCAACCACGTCCTTGTTGTTGTTTTTGTTGATAATGCAATTGACAATAACATCCTTAACAAAGAAGACAACTTTAGATAAGAGCAAAACATTGCTGTCAAGAGTTGTTTAGCTTGCCACCCTCCAATAGTTTCGTTGTCTGCTGCGGAAGACAAAAGTGCTTAAGGAGGTTTTCTTGCTTTATTATTTGCGGACAGATTTTCGAAAAGCGGAGCTAAAATTCTTTTGTTTCTCAAAGGAATTAAATTAATTAATGATAATACCTGTAAAGCTTGTTCATTGGTACTTTTGCTCTTTTGAATAGATGAAATCTTGGTTCTTATCCAGAACATCTTCAAAAGGATAATATCGACGACGAACGTCTAAGTCCAGAGAGTCCAAGTGAATTAGGTGTTAAGATATGAAATGGCATGGATCCCGTAAAGTCAATGGTAAATATTAAAAAACCAGTGAGAAAAGGCAAATGTCGGGCGGAGCCGACTTTATAATAGCCACCGATACAACTTACTACTTTTGACACACAGAACCTACGTCGATATCTAGTCAGATTTTATTTTTGCATACCTAATGCAAACCTTGTAAGATTTTCTTACGATAGTATCTGTGGCCTCTACAGCTTAAAAATACTATATCGGATGAAATATATATATGCGAACCAGGGACGTAGCTAGGGGGCAGGGAGCCCGGACCCCCGCCCTAAATAATGTGTTCATAGGCAAAATTTCCATAAATATCCTGTAAAGAGAAAATTTTAATAAAATATTCTCTAGAGACAACATTTGTCTCAGGCCCGGGAAGTTTCAGACAAAATTTCAGTGAAAAATTCTCCAGGGGCAAAATTTGTCCTATGACGGGCCTACATCGACATTATTTTTTAATACAACATTTTAATGAAATCTATTATATAAAAATGAATAGAAATGAAAATGAAAATGTATAGACGCAAAAACGGCTGAACCGATTTTCGTGAAATTTCCACAAATGGTACAGTTTGAGCCCCTGGTGAAAATAGGGTACTAAATTTTCCCCCAACTACAAAAAAGCCTTAAGAGGACACTTTCACCGCTGTGTGTTGTGTTACACCCTTCGACATTTTTCTGCAATTTGGCCCAGATCGGTCAAGATTTGGATATAGCTGCCATATAGACCGATCTCTCGATTTGAGGTTTTGGGCCCATAAAAGGCGCATTTATTGCTCGATGTCGCCGAAATTTGGGACAGTGAGTCAGGTTGAGCCCTTCGACATACTTCTGCAATATCGCACAGCTTGATCTAGATTTGGATATCTGCCATATTGACCGATCTCTCGATTTAATGTTTTGGGCCCATAAAAGACGCCTTTATTATCCGATGTCGCCGAAATTTTGGACAGTGAGTTGCGTAAGAACCTTCGACTTTATTCTTTTATTCTTCAATTGGGCCCAGATCGTTGTGTTAAGCTCTTCGACATTTTTCTGCAACTTGGCTCAGATCGGTCCACAATTTGGATATAGGTGCCATATAGACCGATATCTTGATTTAAAATCTTAGCCCCATAAAAGGCTCATTTATAATCCGATTTCACTGAAATTTGACACAGCGACTTATGTTGGGATTTTGAACATCCGCATCGTATATGGTTCAGATCGGTTTATTTTTAGATATAGCTACTTAAAAGACCGATATTTTTGTACACAATTGTGTGAACAATGACTTGTACTTGTATAAGTATTTTGTCCAAATTGGGACATATTTCGATATAGCTTCTCTGGTGCATAAGGTATTCATTTTTCTCCGGATTTTGATGAAAGGTGGTTTACATATATACCCGTGGTGGTGAGTATCCAAAGTTCGGCCCGGCCGAACTTAACGCCTTTTTACTTGTTTCTTTTCATATTTAATATTATTATTAATCACAAAAAAATATGCACAAGGAGCTTTGTAAAGGTTCTGGTGTGACAGTAATGACTGTAAAATGAGAGAAACAAGCTCAAAAGTCTTAAATGTAATGATACTATACAACTATCGCAACTCAGAGAGTGAACACAGACTTTTCGGTTATTTTTATCGCTTGCTGCAACACTTTCATCTAGCCATCTTTAAGCCAAAAAAAGGAGATTAGTTTTTCTGCACCGTTTTCATAGTTTTCTATAGTTTGTAAGGTACTACAATACTACATATTGTTGTATATTGTCTTCTTCGTTCTTTTATAAAAATTTAATATGTGGACGCAGTCTTGGTGGGCTATGTGAACTTTTGAATTATGTGCTGGCTTCCATCATATTTAAAGTCAAAGTTTGAAGAATAATAATAAGAAAATTATTTTCACGAACTACAATGTTCCACCATGGTCCCTTATAGAAATATCTTACATATCAATGCTTTTCTCTACCAATTTTATGGAAGAATTAGAGAATTTCTTTTGTGTGGTTTTCTTGTAAAAAAAATTTAACATCTCTATCATGTACATGTTTTATGTTATCTCTCGAAAAATATTGCGCTGCAAAATGTTATCGATGTAGGTGTGATAAATATCAAGAACATTGTTGGGAGTACACAATTTATAAATGAAACACTGGCAGTGAAGATATTGTTCCTTGATAAGAATTGACACTTTCTTAGTGTGCAAACAAAAGAAATTTCTTCTGCCAGTTGGAGAAAAGATAAAACCCTCGAATATATATTCAAAATATTTGCAGTTTTCTTTTAATTTGAAACCTTAACTCTAAATATTTAGGGAGCTAACATAAATGTTACTTTAAATCAATAACTATTAGTTTTTTATTATATTCGTTACATCCCAACCTCGATGACTCATATATAAGCCTCAAAAATTGGTTTTGCAAACTGGAATAAAATTCGAGTTTAATATGAAAATAAAATAACCTGATATACCGTGACACATTTTTACGAAGAGGCACTTATGTGAAACGTCTAAGCCTTCACTTTGCTGAAATTAATGTGAAAATTTTTATATATAAACTTAAAGCCTACATTTACAAGCCAATGAACTGCGAAAATGTTTTCATTTAAGAATTCAAATGATATTGCCTTTCGGAGAATTAAAAAAATGAGAAAACCTCGAAAAGCGATCGATATGTCTTTAACCTTTTGTTAAATTTATTGTCTTTGTTGTCGCTGCCATTGTAGTCATTGTGTTTTTGGGGAGCCTAATTGTTAACTGATACCTGCAATAAGATCAACATCTCTCCCTACTCCAGATATACGCCAGCGACTGTATTGCTGTCATGAGAAATAAACCTCCACCGTCCGAAATGCAATTGCGACTAATTATAATTATTAACAAATATTTATGGTTTAATTTGAAAACCGAGTGTCTTGTGATAATAATGAATGTTTTTTAGCTTCTGTGTAGGGATGTGAGTGTGAGGCGAGCACAGGAGACAACAATGCAGCATCCAATAAATTAGACCATTAATTATCTGTGACCCATGAGAATAACATTGACACTACCTCGTTAATTACAAAATTAGCAAAAACTTGGCAATGAAAACGAAATTGTTTATTTTTGGAGCAAAAGAATGACGCTTGAAGACACATGGCTTGGATGCAAACAAACTCTTGAATTTGAATCGAAAAGGAAGAAAATATCTAACAGATTGATGAAAACTTTGCGATAAATTCAAAAAAGAGGAAATCTTTAATAAAAAGCCCTTTTTGAAGTAAAATATAAAATATTTGTTTGTTTCTCTTTCGAGACGATCTCAATAATCGGAGATGCAAATGGAAAAGGAAAGCCAAAGATAGCAGCACACACCAACCACTATGGGACGCATTTCGTCTTTGGTTAGAAGACTTTTCAACCGTATTAGGTGTGATGGCTTCAAGGGCCGTGCGTTGGTATGTTGTATTTGAATCGTATTAATAGCGATAACGCATCTATGATACAATTTCCACATTAACAAAGCCCGACAACCCTGCCTATTAGCTGTACTTTTCCCAATGCATTTATTTTTGTATAATGACAGACATTCTGTCTGTGGCAAATTACACTTCTTCCGTACTACACATGATTTTGTTCATCTGTTGGAAGTTGTATTGATGCACAAAATCATGTGTAGTACGGAAGAAGTGTAATTTGCCACAGACAGAATGTCTGTCATTATACAAAAATAAATGCATTGGGAAAAGTACAGCTAATAGGCAGGGTTGTCGGGCTTTGTAAATGTGGAAATTGTATCATAGATGCGTTATCGCTATTAATACGATTCAAACACATAATATGTTTTACCAAAGGGAATGCTTCCTTAAAATGTTGGAAAATTTGCCATCAGATTTGCCTTTGGCTCGAATCCTTAAAATTAGGATAAACATTTTTCAGTGTAGTGGTAAAAGAAAGCAAAAGCTCTAGAAGAAAAAATTTAAAAAAAGGAAAAACTAAAATACAAAACTAAAATACAAATTGTACCAAAATTGTGCCTTCAACAGCATTAATAGTTCAAATCGGACGAAAATTATACATGGGAGCTATATCTAAATGTGAACCGATTTAGATGAAATTTTGCACACATATTGGGACGTCACACGAAACATTTCATGCCAAATTTGGTAGAGGTCGCACCAAAATTGCGGATCCTACAGCTTTAAAAGGGCATATCGGATGAAAGATATATATGGGAGCTATATCTAAATCTAGACCGATTTCAATAAAATTCTGCAAGCATTTTGGGTCGTTACAAAAAAAAAAAACGCTTCGTTCAAAATTTTGTAAGGATCTGACCAAAATTGTTGCTTCTACAGCTTCAAAGGGGCACATCGGATGAAAGATATATATGGGAGCTATATCTAAATCTAGACCGATTTTTTTTCAAAATCAATTGCGTTCGTTCTTGGACTAAAGAAGACACTTATGGATAATGTTGTGAAAATCGGACAACAAATGCGACCTGTACCTTGATTACAAGAATACATGGACAGACAGACAGACGGACATAGCTAACTCGAATCAGGATGTGATTCGAAGCTGATCCCTATACTTATCGATGGGTCTAGCACTTCTTAGCGTTGCAAACAAATGCACAGTGGTGGTGCTGGGTATAATTAAACAATAAATTATTCTTTAGCAAAAAACAAGTAAAAGCGTGCTAAGTTCGGCCGGGCCGAATCTTATATACCCTCCACCATGGATCGCATTTGTCGAGTTCCTTTCCCGACATCTCTTCTTAGGCAAAAAAGGATAAACTTGCTCTTCTATTAGAGCGATATCAAGATAGAGGGATCGATTTATATGGGAGCTGTATCAGGTAATAGACCGATTCAGACCATAATAAACACGTATATTGATGGTAATGAGAGGATCCGTCGTACAAAATTTCAGGCAAATCGGATAATAATTGCGACCTCTGGAGTCTCAAGAATTCAAGATCCCAGATCGGTTTATATGGCAGCTATATCAGGTTACGAAACGAATGGAACCTTATTTGACACAGTTGTTGATAGTAAGTTATAAACCGATTTAAACCATACTTGGCACAGTTGTTGGATATTATTGTATTACAAACATCGGACAATAAATGCGCCTTTTATGGGCCCAAAACCTTAAATCAAGAGATCGATCAATATGGCAGCTATACCCAAATCTGGACCGACCTGAGCCAAATTGACGAAGGATGTGGAAGGGCTTAAGACCCTAAATCGTCGGATCGATCTTTCTGGGGGCTATATCAAGATTTTGTTCGATATAGCCCATCTTCGAACTTAACCTTGATATGGATAAAAAAAAAGAAATTGTGCAAGGTTTCAGCTCAGTATCTCTATTTTTAAAGACTGTAGCGAGATTTTAACAGACAGACGGACAGACGGACGGACATGTCTAGATCGCCTTAGATTTTTACGGTGTTCAGGAATATATATACTTTATAGGGTCGGAAATGGATATTTCGATGTGTTGCAAACAAATTGACAAAATGAATATACCTCCATCCTTCGGTGGTGGAAATAAAATATTAAAATTTCAGACAAATGGGATAAAAATTGAGTCCTAAAGGGGCTTAGGAAATCAATTCGAGGGACCATTTTACATGGGAGTTATTGTATATCCTACTCCGAACCGCCATGACCCATTGTCAATCCCTAATGAAACCGTGAAAGCCGCAATTTTTGACCGATTCGGCTGATATTTTGTAAGGAGTGTTCTGTTACGAGTTTCATTAACCTTCGGTCTAGAACCTGAAATTGCTCCCATATCAACCAATCGGGCCTTCTTCGGCTCCAAGAAGCTAACATTTTTGCCAGATTAGTTCAACTTCATTTGCAAAAATTTTGATTTAAATCCATGGTGGTGGGTTCTCAAGATTCGGCCCGGCCGAACTTAGCACATTTTTACTTGCTTGCTTTCACAAGACTGCTGAACTATTTAAAGCCACCCGGCTTTCTTCTTCTATCTACTACTCAATGTCTAGCTGTTACAAAATATTACACAAGAATTTCTATATAACAAGCCATAAATATTTTTATTGTTTCGAATGACAAGAACAAAAGCAGCAAAAAACATGTATTTCACCTGCGCTAAAAGTCATGGACATGTCCATCAAGTCCAAATGGCAAAGCTATTTAAAGTCACTCATTTCCTTTGTCCACCTACCACCCTCCCCCAACCCTTGATCGAAAAATCCAATAATGGACCGAGTAAATATTTGCCCATTCTATGCTTCGAAAGTAAACAAAATTTTACACACAAAACATTTATATGGACAACAGTATATTCATTAGAACTCCCACACATTGCACACAAAGGCCTGGCCAATGAATCCCTCATTGCGATACTTAAGGCATAGCCGCTATCTGTGACTCGCCACGGCCTACCACGTACCCCCTCCTCTTCTACATTATTGGAATAATCTTTAAAATTATTGGAAAAGTTGTCTAAACAGTTCAAACAAAGCAATTATTTTTGTAGCACTTGGAGCAGGGGGCTCTGCTGAAGTGGCGGTTTGGGGGGTAGTGATTTTCAAGCAATTAATTTATTTATGGGATCACTGAACAAATTGCCCATCACACTTGTGTCTTTCATCATCTGTACCCCCCAAAAGCAGTTTGAATG
The DNA here is from genome assembly GCF_963082655.1 of Stomoxys calcitrans. NCBI lineage: Eukaryota > Metazoa > Arthropoda > Insecta > Diptera > Muscidae > Stomoxys > Stomoxys calcitrans. The sequence continues at coordinate 10,570,906 of NC_081553.1, forward strand.
TCGAGGATACTCAGTCACGCATTCGAATAGGGGATTTTTTTAATTTTAATTCCGGTAATCAGCAATAAATTCAAGGCAATGGGCATTTTAAATCATCATTGATACAGAAATCACTTGGGAAAATTAAGGTCGACTCTGCGGTATCCCTTGATAAAAGGCCAGACTTCTAAGTTAATCTGTGTTGGGGAGGGGATATCAAAGTTGGAATGCCTAACTCATAATAGGATGAGAGGCAGATGCCAATATTTTGTTTTAGGAAATTTTTGAGGTGTGTTGTCAATTGGTGTTATAATCTGCATAACAAACTTTTAATGAGTGGTAACCTCGAGATATGGTGAAGAGGAGGCTGTTGGATACCAAACAACAGCTGGGATCATGGTGATTGTCGTTCTTTGTTCTGTTTCATTTCATTTGAGTACAAATATAAAGGGAAGCTAGCACGAAGTGCCAATCTACCATGTTATTTGTGTTCATTATTTTATACCCTCCACCATAGAATGGGGTTTATTAATTTTGTCATTCTGTTTGTAACACCTCGAAATATGCGTCTGAGACAATATAAAGTATATATAGTCTTGATCGTCATGTCATTTTAAGTCGATCTAGCCATGTCCGTCCGTCCGTCCGTCCGTTTGACCGTCCGTCTGTCCTTCTGTCTGTCGAAAACATACTTACTTTCGAAGGAGTAAAGCTAAGCGTTTGAAATTTTGCACAAATGCTTTTTATTAGTATATGTCGTTTGGGGCTTTTGATAAAGCTGCCATATAAACCGATATGGGGTCTCGACTTCTTATGCCTCTAGAGGGCGAGAAATTTTGCACGTGATGTTTTGTTATCACTTCCAACTTCTGCGCTTAGTATAGTTCAAATCGGTCTATGTTTTGTTATAGCTGCCATATTAACCGATCTTGGATCTTGACTTCTTGAGCCTATAGAGGGCGCAATTCTTATCCCATTAGGTTGACGTTTTGCATGAAGAATTCTGTTGTGACTTCCAACAACTTTGCGAAGTATGATCTAAATCGGTTTATAACTGATATAGCTGCCATATAAACCGATCTGGGAACTTGATTTCTTGAGAAGGCCCAATTCTTTTTCTATTAGGTTAACATTTTGCATGAAGAATTCTGTTGTGACTTCCAACAACTTTGCGAAGTATGATCTAAATCGGTTTATAACTGATATAGCTGCCATATAAACCGATCTGGGAACTTGACTTCTTGAGCCTCTAGAAGGCCCAATTCTTATTCTATTAGGTTGACATTTTGCATGAAGAATTCTGTTGTGACTTCCAACAACTTTGCAAAGCATGATATCAATCGGTTCATAACCTGGTATAGCTGCCATATAAACCGATCTGGGATCTTGACTTCTTGAGTCGCTAGGCAATTCTTATCCGATTTGGCTGATATTTTGCATGAGGTGTTTTGTTGTGACTTCCAACATCTGTGCTAAATATGATCTAAATCGGTTCATAACCTGATATAGCTGCCATATAAACCGATCTGGGATCTTGACTTCTTGAGCCTTCTTGTTCTATTAGGTTGACATTTTGCATGAAGAATTTTGTTGTGACTTCCAACAACTGTGCTAAGTATGATATCAATCGGTTCATAACCTAGTATAGCTGCCATATAAACCGATCTGGGATATTGACTTCTTAAGTCAATAGAGGGTGCAATTCCCACCCGATTTGGCACAAATTTTGTACAACGGCTTCTCCCATTACCTTCAACATACATGTTCAATATGGTTTGAATCGATCTATAGCTTAATACAGCTCCCATATAAACCGACCTTCCTATTTTGCTTCTTGAGCCCCTACAAGGCGCAATTCTTATACGAATGGACAGAAATGTTTCGCAATGATTTCTACAATGTTCAGCATTCAATTCATTTATAGTTGGAATAGGACTACAACTTGATACAGCTGCAATAGCATAATAGTTCTTATTCATTATTCTTTGTTTGCCTAAAAAGAGATAGCGCGAAAAGAACTCGACAAATGCGATCCATGGCGGAGGGTATATAAGATTCGGCCCGGCTGAATTTAGCACGCCCTTACTTGTTTTGACTGCTTGATTTTAAAGTTTTTTCATAGAAAGAATGTCTGTTATTACACAAAAATACATGCATTAGGAAAAGTACAGTTCATAGACAGGGTTGTCGAATGTGGTTAATGTTGTAATTGTATCATAGATGCGTTTTCGCTTTTAATACGATTCAAATCCAACATACCAACGCACGGCTCTTGAAACCATTACACCTACTATGATTGAACAGTCTTCTTACCAAAGACGAAACGCGTCCCATAGAGATTGGTGTGCGTTGCTATCTTTGGCTTTTCTTTTCCATTTGCATCTCCGATCATTGAGCTCGTCTTGAAAGAGAAACAAACAAAAAAAGTTTTCAAAAAGCTCATAAATATGATTATTTTATCATCATCAAAATCCAAATATCAAGGGTTTGGAAGTTATATGGAATAAAATCGCCAATTGTATTGAAAAATGTATATTGGTGCTATTATTTTGACCGCAGCTGTATATATGTATCACCCGATTGTCCCTTTAAAGGACTTTGCAAACGCACTAATTTTCTCAACATATTGCACATCGATTTGCATTATGACTCCCACAATATATACACATATGGTCGCATGTATTCTCAATGTGGTGTAGGATATCAAAAGGTCGGCTATGCCCGACTTAAGCCCGTCCTTACTTGTTTATGTTAAAAAAGTTCAACAAAACCATAACAATTTCTTCCAAAATAATTTGAATATGTTTAACGAAATTTATATTTACTCTCCATTGGCTCTCTACTGCTATGCTATTTGATGGTCTAGTATTCTTAAAATTTTCTTCAAGCATTTTTTAGCATTCACTACAATCAAATTTTCTTAACATATCAAAATTGTTGCCATGTGGTTTTCCAAATTGTTTGTATGGCATAACATTTTTGGAGGTTTGGAATGGAAAATTATAAACTAAAAAGAAATAAAAAATCAAAAAAATGTTTAAGCATTATGCCGGCAATTCAAAATTTAAACATTAGATAAAATACAGACGCGCGAACAAACACGCACACATAAACTCTACTTATTAGAATTCGGTTCTTTTTTCTTTTGATTTTTAATGAAAAGATGATTCGGAAACTTAAAAGTGAAACTTTCTTTTAATTGAATTCTCATATTTGTTTAATGCAAATGCTACTATTTTCTATAAAAAGCCCCTGAATTGATTGCCTTCTATGAATACTTGTAGTTCAAAGATAATACGAATTGGGGTTCATGTCCATGACCGGGGTTATAGTTCCTGATAATGAGATGTGTGCAGTTCTAATCATCACAAAAATGTAGCATCGTTTTACTGCCATAATAGCATAAAACAAAAATAATTATGCTTATGATGCATTCAAATAGATTTGCATGTGCGCATTGGTGTTAATTGAGTTCATTTCTTCTATCAACAACACAGAATTTATTGAGTTCTAAACGTCATTGCCCAAGTGATTTATGGAGATCGTTTCAAAGAATGCTTCAAATGTTCTTCACTTGGACTCAAAAATGCATACAAGCAAAAAGACAAACCACGCTAACTCGGTTGTAAAAGTGATTTTCATTTGATCGGCATTTTTATACCCACCATCGTTTTGCTGTATGTTTCTGCTCTCTATTCCATAGTACTGGATTTCTGCATACCATACTTGAAATTTAAAGAAATTTTATTTATTTTATTTATTCTCAAGCTGTAAATGCTTCAATGCATATAATGGCATAGAATAGAAGGCATACGTGTGCTGTTGTTAAAGCATTCAAAAGATTTCTCATTAACCACTTACTTTCTTCTTAGGAATTTGTTATACCCTACACCACTACTGTGGTACAGGGTACTATAACTTAGAGCATTTGTTTGTAACACTCACAGGAAGAGAGAGATAGACACATTGATAAGCATACCGATCGACTCAGAATCACTTTCTAATTCGATTTAGCTATGTCTGTCTGTCCGTTCGTCTGTTCATCCTTCTGTCTGTCCATGTTAATTTGTGTACAAAGTACAGGTCGCAGTTTTCATTCTATCGTCTTAAAATTTGGTACATGCATGTTTTTCGGCCTAAAGACGAAGCCTATTGAAATTGGAAAGAATCGGATCAGATTTGGATAAAGCTCCCATAAATATGTTCGTCGGATTTGCAGTAATAATGCAATAAAATGGTCATTTGTTAACCAATTATCTCGAAATTTGGCAGGAAAGATTTTTTATGGCTCTCGACATTACTGATGAATTTAATTGAAATCGGTTCAGATTTAGATATAGCTCTCATAAACGATTTTCACTCCTAGAGCCACTGCAAGCGCATTTATTGACCAATCTTCCCAAATTTTCCTACAACGCTTTCCTCGACGACTGTCACAGTATATGAGAAGTTTGCTCGAAATCAGGTCAGATCAACTGTAATGTATATATGTTCGTCCGATTTGCAGTAATATTGCAATAAAATGGTCTTTTGTTAGCCGATTCTCTCAAAATTTGGCAGAAAGGATTTTCTCTTGACTCTCGACATTAGTGGTAAATTGCATGGAAATCGGTTCTAGGTTATGCAAGAAAATGCTCAGTTTTAAATGGATTCTTTGGAAATTTTGCAGTAATGATTTTCTTATGACTCTCGATATTACTGGTGAATTCCATAGAAATCGGCCCAGTTTTAGATATAGCTGTCTTATATGTATATCGACAGATTTTCACCCGAAGAGCAACTGCAAGCGCATTGTTTGACCAATCCCGCCAAAATTTTGCACAACGCTTTCCTCGACGACTACCACATTATCTGAGAAGTTTGCTCGAAATCGGTTCTGAATTAGATATAGCTCCTATATATATGTTCTTAAGATTTTGGGCAATTTGCAATAATGTTGTCATTTGTCAACCGTAGTTATTACAGTTTGAATAGATTTGCTCGCCAAAGTCCATCAAAATTGGTTCAGAATTGGATAAAGCTCCCATATTGTACAGTCGACACCGCCCGACTTTTGTCCTTCCTTACTGGATTTATCTGTAATCTGGTGCTAAATGGAATAGAAATTTTATACAATGTTGTGGTCGTAACATTTCAATGTCATACTATTTGAATATTTGAAAATGATTTATTATAGTCTCATCGAATTGGAAATTATGCCTTTAAAGATTTTCACATTAAACCCGCCATTGTTAAAATCTACGAAATTAAAACGATATATGGTTGTTGTATGTTAATTTTTCTGGTTTTTGTTTTTTCCCTTTTATTTTGTGCTAACATATAAAACCATAAATTTTGGTTTATGTCTTTAGCAAAAAATAAATATTTTTTAATTTATTTTTTGTAACTCCTGACACAAAGACCACAAACCCCATAAACGAATTTATCTCAGTTATTTGTCCCATTTAGCTGCCATTTCGGAAGCCACATTGAAGCCACTAATTTATTTTCATTTCAATGAGCAGATATTGGCACACATCAATTGTATCCAGCTCAAATTCACATAACTGTCACATACACGGATGCTGAGAAAAATAACAGCCACGAATAGTCAAACCCTGTCAATACCAGGAACGACATACATCACATAGAGTATAGTTGGCATTTATGGCAACTAGACTGCTAGCAATGCTGATGGTTAAGTGGAATTCGTATCAGAAAATTGTTGAATGATTAAAACGAATGGAGTATTCTTTTGATGAAGATTTTTATTTAACATTGAAGCTATTTGCGACAATTGGAGAATAGGATTTTGCGGAGTTGATTAACTGACATCCAGATGATTTGTGATTTGAGCATTTTAAACTTGAACATAGTATTGGATTGAAAGAATATTAAATGCAAAGTAGAAGAAACATAATTTTGTCACTGTAGCGGCAGTTTTTCCCCTTGAACATTCCACCAAGGAACGGGGGATATTGCATATTAATGAGTGCGTTCCAATTAAAGTTTAAGCTCAATGATGCCGAGTACGAACGGCGTGCCGCATAGCGACACCACTTGTTGGAGAATTTTTAACATGGCAGGATATCTCATAAATGTAAGCATTAATGAGGGGTTAACCACCGCTGAAAATTTTCTGTCGTTCAGGTCGGGATTTGAACCCAGGCGTTTGGCGGACATGCTAAACTTTGCGCCACGGTGGCCTTAAGAACAAAACAAACTTCAAACAAAACACTAAATTTCAGCCCAATCGAACAAAAAATACGACTTCTAGAGGCTCCAGACGTCAAATGGGGAGATATGTTTATATGAGAGCTATATCAGCTTAAAGATCAATTTGTTGGAAATTGCAGCAGAACACAATGTCCATGTTGGACAACCCAATCGGATAGTTAATGCGGCTTCTACTGACCCAATTGATCAAGTGGAAGGCTATAATATACGGGAACTTTATCCAAATCTGAACAGATATTTCTCATTTGCGATCTCCAACGACCTAGGTAAATTAGAAATATCTGTCCAGAATTTCGAGCAGCAAGCTTTTGTGGTATCGTGATTTTCCCAGACGGAAGGACAGTGGGGCGAACATGGCTAGATCGTCTCAGAATGTCGAGACGATCAAGAATATTTATACTTTATCGGGTCGCAGATAAATTTTTCTGGCGGAGAACTTCAAGCGGTGGTATTATTCTGATTTGCGGTATAGTCATAAAATGCGGTGTTAGTATTTATCGCCACCGCTTTTAATGCGGCATTATGCTCAGCTTTCTGATATGAGTGGCGATCGTATGAAAACTCGTTCATTCTTTTTTATGCTCGTGGTACACGTTTTTGATATCGCCTTTGTTCATGGCAGTGTTATGAGTGACGAAACGAGAACGGAAACACCGCATCAACACAACAACATGACTTGAATTATAATTCCAGTGTTGCTTTTGCATCGATGGTAAAGCTCATTTATTTTAAAAAAAATCATGTTTTAACATTGCACATATTTAATTTCATCCCTTAGTACTAATTTTAATAATTTTTTGGGATTCATTCCCAACTTTTTTATGTTAAAAACAAATTGCAATGTTTGCGTTGTTTTTGGCAATCACTCATCATACCACTGCAAACACTCATACCGCACATATACGAGCGACACATAATCATTAGTATTTGCGGTGGTAGTTTTAACTCAAGCGTTATTGGTTTGCTTCATAGCGCTACATACACATACACATCAGCTCCATCGCAAAATCATTTGTGTTTTGGTACAAGCCGTTTGGGTTGATTAGAGTTGAATAGTTTTATTAGTGCATTGATTCAAAAGGACAAGTATTTTTTTAAACCGCTATATATACCACTGCAGATCTCCGATTTTTAGGTGTTCCGGAATGACCAGATTAGTATCGAAATTCGCTTTTCAAATATAATATGTATCCGAGAGAAACGTAAGGTCCAGAAAATCTTGATCCAGCTTAAAAAATTTTAAACATGTAATATGACATTAAGTTCGGCCATGCCGAATTATGGATACCCACCACCTCGGGTATATATGTAAATCACATTTTGTCATAATCCCACGAAATATGCATTATTTATGCACCCATTAATCTATATCCAAATATAGTCAGATTTGGACCAAATTCGGCACGGTCATTGAGTGGTCTAATAAAATACAAGTCACTGTTAAATTTTGGTTCAATATTTTGTTTTTTGGCAGCTATATCCAAATATAGACCGATCTGAACTATAAAGGACACGGATGTCAAAAAGCTTTACATAAGTTACTATGTCAAATTTCAGATAATAAATACGGCTTTTATGGGCCAAGACCATAAATGGAGAGATCGGTGTATATGACAGCTATAGCCAAATCTGGGCGAAATAGGAAAAATTTTTATGGCATCTATATGGCATCTTTTTCTTAATAAAGGCCGATTAGATCCATATTTCCGTCAGATGTTAAAGCTTAAAATAACCCACTGTAACAAATTTCAGCGAAATCGGGTAATATATAAGGCTTTTATGGGCTTTGGACCCTTTATCGGGAGATCGGTCTATATTGTAGCTGTATCTAAATATAGTCCGATCTGAACCATATTTGGATCCTACGTTACGAAGTCTAAAGCAACTCACTGTTTCAAATTTCAGCGAAATCGGCTAATAAATAAGACTTTTATGGGCTTTAGACCCTTTATTGGCAGATCGGTCTATATGGCAGCTATATCAAAATATGGTCCGATTTGGCCCGTTCAAGAACTTAACCAGGGTGCATCAAAAATATGTATCTGTGCCAAATTTCAGCTCAATATCTAAATTTTTGAAGGCTGTAGAGTGATTACAACAGGCGGACGGACAGACACACGGACATTGTTAAATCGTCTTAGAATTTTACGATGATCCGAAACCTTGTAGGATCGGAAATTGATATTTCGATGTGTTGCAAACGGAATGACTAAATGAATATACCCCCTATCCTACAGTGATGGGTATAGAAAAGATGGATATTGAGGGACCTAACACAACTCACTATCCTAAAATTGAGTGACATCGGACAAAACATGCTCCTCTTATGGGCCCAAGACCTTAAATCAAGAGATCGGACAATGGGGCATCTATCTCCAAATCTGGGCTGATTTATGCCAATTTGAAAAAAGGTGGATATTGGGGGACTTAACACATCTCACTGTCCCAAATTTAAGTGAAATCGGACTATTAATGCGCCTTTTATGGTCCGAATACCTGAAATCGAGAGATCGGACTATATGGCTGCTATATTCAAATCTGAATCGATCTGGGCTGTCTTCAAGAAGAATATTGGGCGACCTTACACAACTCACTTCCTATAAATTTCAGCGAAATCGGATAATATTGGGTTGCCCAAAAAGTAATTGCGGATTTTTCATATAGTCGGCGTTGAAAAATTTTTTCACAGCTTGTGACTTTGTAATTGCATTCTTTCTTCTGGCAGTTATCAGCTGTTACTTTTAGCTTGCTTTAGAAAAAAAAGTATAAAAAAAGTATATTTGATTAAAGTTCATTCTAAGATTTATTAAAAATACATTTCCTTTCTTTTAAAAAATCGGCAATTACTTTCTGGGCAACCCAATAAATGCGCCTTTTATGGGCCCAAAACCTTAAGTCGAGAGATCGGTCTACATGAAAGCTAAATCCAAATTTGGATCGCAACTCACTGACTGAAATTTCAGCAAAATCGAATAATAAATTTGAGTTTTTTGGTCGAAGATCTTAAATCGGCAGATCGGTATATATGGAGGATATATCAGGATATAGTCCGATATAACCCATATTCGAACTTTGCCTAGGGACAAAGAAAGAACCTGTGCAACGTTTTAGCTCAATATCTTCATTTTTAAAGAGTGTAGCGGGATTTACACAAACAGATGGACGGACGGACGGACAGACGTATAGATGGATGGACAGACGGACGTGGCTAAATCGTCTTCGATTTTTACGACCATCAAGAATATATATACTTTATACGGTCGGAAATGGATATTTCGATGTGTCGCAAACGGAATGACGAAGTGAATACACCCCCATGCTTCACTGGTGAGTATAAACATTATGTTGGTTTAAAGCCATTTTAGGGTGTTGCGACTACAAAGGCGATACCATATATACCGATCTCTCGTTTTACGTATAAGGCGCATATTGTACTAAATTCGACTGAAATTAGCAACCGTAAGTTTTATGCAGATGGGGTCCCTTAAAGCAAGCCAACCCCCTAATTTTGCATCATCAGAGGTTTCACAGAAGGGCAATGATGATGGATTTTGTTGCGTCAAATGTAAAGCCCATTTTTAGCTGTTATGATCTTCTAGGAATAAAGGAATTCACACTTAATGTTTAATTCACACTTAATGTTTAATTAATAATATTGGTTTGCCCAAAAAGTAATTGCGGATTTTTCATATAATCGGCTTTCACAGCTTGTGACTCTGTAATTGCATTCTTTCTTCTGTCAGTTATCAGCTGTTACTTTTAGCTTGCTTTAGAAAAAAAGTGTAAAAAAAGAATATTTGATTAAAAAATCCGCAATTACTTTTTGGGCAACCCAATAGAAAATGGTGTTGGATTCATTAGATTTTTTGTCCATTTCATGTGGTTTTCGTTTTGCATTTCACCTAATCTTTTTTCGTTGCTTTTCTTGTTGACAATACCATGAATAATTTACTAAAAAAATTTGACACAATTCTTCAAGGTAAGTGGAACACATGTGTCGTCCAAAAATAGGCACAAATATTTTTCCAGGAATTTTCCATTTACTTTCTATTGTAGAAGTTCCTGGCGTTGTAACATAGCAAGTGAAACAAGGCCGGGTAATAAATTTTACTTACATTTTAAGTGAATTTCGTTGTATGGCGACAACAGACAGTGGTTTAGCGCCACTAGCCAACTTATCCTTGAGATTAACTCCCCCAGGGCGTGAGTTGGTGTGCGTGTGTGTGGGTGTGTGTGTGTGTGTATGTTGTCAACAGCATTAAAACACCCACAGCAAGAAGAGTATGGGTAAGCAATGGGTAATGAGCCAAGTAAAGTGCTTTGGTCGCACCAACTCTTTTGACAATATCGGCGACGCTTATGAGGTGGCAGGAGTCGCCTCAACCAGCAGCAAATACTGGCTGTTACCAGCAGCAATTTTCGATTTCGGTCCGTCGGTTTTTTTTTTGTGGGCCTTATCCTGTGCTGTTGCCTATTTTTTGGAAATTGTTATTGCAACATTAAATCGAACTCAGCAACTCAGCCGCGGAAATGAAAATAGAAATGGGCTACGCACAGTTTTTGTTTTGCTTGCATCTCTTGGGGATTTTCCAGCCTTCTGTCTTCCCTAACTTTCTTAGGTCTTTTTGGAAGCGAGAGAAAGGCGACCGGGAAATATTATTGGGGTTGTGTTCAGTCCACAAATATTTTGTTGTTATTGTTTGCTTTGGTTTGTGGTTGTGGTTTTAATTTTTCACTCACCGACCCTCTGCTCGAAAAATGTGTTGCTCCATTTTTATGACATTCGGAATATTTAATGGAGGTCGGTAATATTTGATTTTTGTTACACAGTTTTTCTTTTCTTTTTGTTCTATTTCTTTACATCTCCTTAGGCGGGTCTTTTGCTTGCTGCTGCGGGTATTAATTCTCTTTATTTTGTTAAAAATTTTTTGTTGGTGTCACATTGTATTAATAACAACATGGCCTAGCCAAGTAAATTCATTGCTTAAGGTCTTGTAAGAGAGGAAATTTAAAAATAATTTCTTGTAATTAACGCTCATTAGTTTCATTGTTTACAGCAATTGGATTTGGAAAGGACAACAAAATTTATCCAATTGATAATTTAACAAACTTTCCACCATGTTATTGTTTCCCATGTTATCGTTTTTGTTGATTTTAAGGTAACTTTGTAACAACATTTCCCTTGACATTTTGTTTGTTTTTTTTTTTTTTGTTCTTCCACTAGAATTTGCTATTGGCATTTCATTTGAAGAATTCAAATTGGGAAAGTTTGAATTTATCGAAACAAATGAATGTTTATTCGTTCTGGGAATAAAAGTTGTCTGGAGTACCAACAAAAAAATGTGTTGTTAAAAGGTTACAATTATGGTATTCCCTGAAGCACTTAGAGCTGAATGTGTTCCACTACAATCATGGTAATGACTTATTTGATATGGAGTGCAGATTAATTTTCCAAAAGCCTAATCATTTTTTTGTAGTAGCTTTCTCTATTGCTTAGGTTGTGCCGAAAAAATGAGTTTACAAAAGAACGATAGTTAAAAAGACAAAACAAAACAAAAAAATTTCAGTGGCATCGGATTAGAAATGCGCCTTTTATGGGGCCAAGACTTTAAATCGAGATATCGGTCTACATGGCAGCTATATACAAATCGGGACCGATTTGGGCCAAGTTGCGGAAAAATGTCGAAGAGCCAACCCACTGTCCCAAATTTCGGCGAAAGCGGACAATAAATGCGCCTTTTATGGCCCCAAAACCTAAAACCGAGAGATCAGTCTATATGGCAGCTATATCCAAATCTGAACCGATCAGGACCAAATTGATGTCATGGGTTACAAAGATGTCATGGGCCTAAGACAACTCACTGTCCCAAATTTCAGCAGAATTAAATAATAAATGTGGCTTTTATGGGCCTAAGACCCTACATCGAAAGATCGGTCTATATGGCAGCTATACCCAAATCTGAACCGATCAGGGCCAAATTGAAGGAAGATGTCGAATGGGTCTAAGACAACTCACTGTCCCAAATTTCAGCAGATTCGAATAATAAATGAGGCTTTTATGGGCCTAAAACCCTAAATCGAAGGATCGGTCTATATGGCAGCTATATCCAAATCTAAACCGATCCGGGCCAAATTAAAGAAGAATGTCGAAGAGCTTAACACAACTCACGGTGTCAAATTTCAGCAAAATCGGATAATAAATGTGGCTTTTATGGGTCTAAGACCCTAAATCGGAGGATCGATCTATATGGCAGCTATAACAAAATCAGACCCCTTATCGGCAGATCGGTTTATATGGCAGATATATATATATAAAGTCCGATTTGAACCATATTTAGGTCGGGTATCAGGAGGCTAAAAATAACTCACTGTTTAAAATTTTAGCAAAATCGGTAAAAACATAAAATTTTTATGGACTTCAGACCCTTTATCGGCAGATCGGTCTATATGACATCTATATATAAATATAGTCCGATCTGTACCATATTTAGGTCAGATGTTGGGTGGCTAAAAACTGCGCACTACTCCACATTTCAGCGAATTGGGATAAAAATTAAAGCATTTATGGCCTTCAGACCCTTTATCGGGGGATCGGTCTATATGGCAGCTATATCTAAAAAAAGTTCGATCTGTACCATATTTAAATCAGATGTCTGGAGGCTTAAAATAAACCATTGCTTTAAACTTCATCGAAATCGGGTAATAATTAAAGCTTTTATTGCCTTCAGACCCTTTATCGGGAGATCGGTCTATAAGACAGCTATATCTAAATATAGTCCGATCTGAACCATATTAACGCGATATCGGGAGGCTAAAAATAACTCACCATACCAAATTTCATCGAAATCGGGTAATAAATAAAGCTTTTATGGTCTACAAACCCTTTATAGGGAGATCGGTCTATATGGTAGGTATATCTAAATATAGTCCGATCTGCACAATATTTAAACCAGTTGTCGAGAACCCTTAAACTACTCACTGTTTCAAATTTCAGCAAAATCGGATGAAAAATTACGTTTTTATGAGCATTAGACCCTTTATCGGAAAATCGGTCTATATATTTTGCTGAAATTCGAGACAGTGAGTTGTGCTAGGCCAGTCGACGTAATTTTTCAAGTTGGTCCAGATCGGTCCACATTTGGATATAGCTGCCATATAGACCGATCTCTCGTTTTAAGGTTTTGGGCTCATAAAAGGCGCATTTTTTATCCGATTTTGACAAAATTTGGGACAGAGACTTGTGTTAGGCTCTTTGACATCATTCTTCAATTCAGCTCAGATCGGTCCAGATTTGGGTATAGCTGCCATATAGACCGATCTCTCGATTTAAGGTTTTGGGCCCATAAAAGGCACATTTATTATCTGATTTTGACAAAATTTGGGACAGTGACTTGTGTTAGGCTCTTCGACATCATTCTTCAATTTAGCCCTGATCGGTTCAGACCGATCTCTCGATCTTAGCCCCTTAAAAGGGGCCTTCGACATCCTTCTTCAATTTGGCCCAGATCGGTTCAGATTAATATATAGCTGTCATATGCACCGATCTCTCAACTTAAAGTGTTGGCCACATATAAGCACATTTATAATCCGATTTCGCTCTAATTTGACACAGTGACTTATGTTAGGCTTTTCGAATCCGTGTCGTATATGGTTCATATAGATCTATATTTGGATATGGCTAACAAAAAGACCAATATTTTGGTCTGCAAAATTGAACAATGAACTTGTACTTATTAGACCACTCAATATCCGTGTCCAATTTGGTCCAAATCAGACCATATTTCGATAAAGCTGCTATGGGGGCATAAATTATGAATTTTTCACGGGATTATGACGAAAGAAGGTTTACATATATACCCGAGGTGGTGGGTATCCAAAGTTCGCCCGGCCGAACTTCACGCCTTTTTACTTGTTTTTAATCGAACCTCGAAAAGTGTTGCTATATGCTAAAGTATATTCAATTAAAGGCTATTTGGTCCCCAACAATCTAAAGGGAAGTTGATTTTCGAAACCTACGTCCCACATTTCAAAAAATCTATAGCCATACCTTGACAGCCGGTTCTACGTGTCGGATTAAACCGATGTAGTCTCTCATCCGCCAAGGGCTACCGTCTCAGTACACAATACACTGCTACGACAACAACAACAAATTTATATGGCACTCCTTCCCGACACCCGAATTTGTTGGAGAACCTCCGCGGGATAGTTTTTTTAACTGGTGCCCACAGAACCTGCCCAAACAATGCACCTAAAGTTCATTTTCCAGAAGGTAAACATCAAGCATGGTTCAAAACCGTTATATAATTTTATAATAATTTGATATAATTTTTTGATATCAGGAGGGGGGCGGACCCTCCCCCTTAGCCCAAAAGTACTACCCAAAAATAAAAGTGAACCTCTCGGGAAAATATGGGATTCAAATGTAAGGTATTCAAGAGTAGAGTACGAATTTCATAACAAATGTTGGGTCCAAGTACCTGGGGAGCCGCCCCAGCCCCAAAACCCCTTAAATGAGGTTTATTTGACGATCATGACTATATGCGATTATGGTCAAGAAGTAGGAATAGGCTTTATAATTTATTGATAGTGGAAGGGGGCGGACCCTCCACCGTTACCCCAAAAATACCACCCAAAATCAAAAGTGGACCCATAAGGACAATATGGGTATCAAATGAAAAGTATGCGGGAGTAGATAACGAGTCTGGCATTCAAAATTCATGTCGAAGTATACGGGTTCACCCAACCCCCACAAAAACGCCCAAAATGGGCACATTAGCCAATCACGGATATATGGGACTCGCTTTGTTTGTTCCGTATAGACTGAAAAACGGCAGAACCGATTTTCTCGAAATTTTCGCTTATTGTATAGGTTTGTCTGGAAAGTAGATTACGAATCTGGTATACATAATTAAATCGAAGTATTTTCATAGTTTGTAAACGTTTGTCTGTAAGGAAACATAGGCTATACAATTTTTAGATATCAGGTGGAGGTGGAGGCGGACCCTCCCCCTTACCCCAAAAACGCCACCCATATCCGAAAGTGGTCCGATGGCCACAATAGGGGTTTCAAATCAATCAATTTCTACATCTTGGGTAGATTTCAAGAAAATCGTCTGGGTCTGTGTGGAAAAGCGCAACACTTTGAGTTTAGTAAATATAAGAAGGTGTCCGTATATACAAGAAGATGTCCGTCTGCACGATCACTGTTGAGCAAATAGCTCTGTAGTTTATAAATGGTCCATATCGGTCCATGTTTAGATACTGATGACAAATAAATCAATCTGTCGACTTGGTTACTTGGAAGGCGAAAATCTTTAATAATTTGGCTCAAAGTGGTGTTCGTTTATGGGTTGAAGTCGTTCACTTTTGACTCAATTATTTGGTTAAAAAAAACTTGCTTAGTTACTCATAAAATTGAACACCTTATCAAAGTATTCTCTTTTCCACTTAAAACAAACATTGCAACTAAATGTTGTTTGTTTCAAACTAAATTTAACAAAGTCAATCAATCGATTTAATGTACAAATTTCATTTCTGTTCAGAATTTTAGTTGTTTAGCACACTATCGAAAATATGTGGTATAAGCGCATAAATTAGCATTTGTTTTAAACTTTCCGGTTATACTTGCCACTGATTTTGGATTTTGATAATGTGTTCGTTGTTGTTCCAAATACTTTTATTTAAGCCAGCGGTTTTGTATTTTATGTTGAGTATCGGGCTATGAATTTATTGTTTTTTTTTTTTTTTTTTGTTATACTAAATTTGTTGTTGTTGTTTGCTTGTTTTGTTATTCAAATACACGTTGCCATTTCAAAACATTTTCATTATAACAGAGTATGTGTTTAATGCAACCAAAAAAAAGAGGGTGAAAAAAATTACATAAAAATGCAGCCAACAAATGTAAAATTTGGATCGGAGATAACACAGTTAGAATGCCATAAAAAATTTTAAAGTATGCATTAAAAGAATTTTTTTACATTTGCCCGTTAATTGAAAACGTCGCTTTTTTATTAAAATTTTTGTTGTTTTTCATACATTAAAGGAAAGAGGTGAATGTGCCATTGATAGGAGACCATAGAGTATAACCAACACACCATTGGCCTACTACAAGAATAACAGGCAATTTATTTAAGGTATTTTATTTAAATACAAAAATGCAAGCGTTTCAAGTCAATGAGTCATTGATACACATGGGTAAAAGTGAAAATTTGCTCTTTATACAAATTTTATTGTTTTCTTATCGGCCTTTAAAAATCTCTTCATGATGCTGATTAATAAGATCATATGATTTTGGCTTGAAAACATTTTGTTTATAATTTCCAAAAACAACAATAAGCAAAATATTTCAATACAACAGCCTAACTTAATTAGCTGCGAATCAGATTTTTTTTTTTTTATTTTGAGAGTTCAGTTATTTACAAATAAGAAAGGAAAGCAAAATATTTTTGTTCTTTTTTTCATTTATATTAAAAAAAATCGGATTTCGGACTTCATGACACAAAAATCCCTCTTCCGTCATG
Source organism: Stomoxys calcitrans (assembly GCF_963082655.1). Taxonomy (NCBI): domain Eukaryota; kingdom Metazoa; phylum Arthropoda; class Insecta; order Diptera; family Muscidae; genus Stomoxys; species Stomoxys calcitrans. Next base: position 10,587,621 of record NC_081553.1, read on the forward strand.
ATTTAAGTTTCTTAAGAAATACAACAATGACATATTAGGTTGGTAATTTTATAAACGGTGATTTTTTAAGGGCTATAGGAAAGTTGAAAAAACACATAAAGTTCAGAAAAATTTATAAAATCTATATTTGAATCGGGTCCATATATTGACCATGACTGCGCCTCTAATTTTTCATCCGTTAGTCCAATTTTGGCACACTCTTTCCAACACTTCGGCCGGTATCTCATGAATAAATGCTTCAATATTGTCTTCCAATGCGCCAATTGAAGCGGACTTGTCTGTATAGACATGAGTTTTAACATAGCCTCACAAAAAATAGTCAAAAGGCATTAAATCGCACGATCTAGGTGGCCAATTGACCGGTCCCGAACGTCAAATAAAATTTTCACCGAACTCGCCTCTCAATAAGTCCATTGCTACGCGTGCTCTTGCATTTGGGCAAAAAAAAAGTTGGATATCATCTCACGGTAGCACTCATCATTCACAGTTGCGTTACGATTTCATCTTTAAAGAAGTACGGTCCAATGATACCACCAGCCCATAAACCGCACCAAAATGTGGCTTTTTCTGGATGCATTGGTAGTTCTTGCATTACTGCTGGCTGATCTTCACTCCAAAATCGACTATTCTACTTATTTACGTACCCATTGAGCCAAGAATGAGCTTCTTCGCTCAATGGCAGAAGGGCGCAATGAACCTTCTCAAAGAGCACGCATTTAAAAAAAATCAATAATTTGCAAGCGTTGTTCGTTTGTAAGATGATTCAAGGTTGAATAATAGACCAAACTGAAGATGTTTGACAGTGAAACCAAACACGAAACCTGCGTGAGCTATTTAATCCAGTGTTGGCAAAAATATAATAGCTAAAAAATCACCCATTATATCATCAAAAATAGATCGCATTGACCGAGAACCTTTAACGAGATTTTCATATTCAGATAAGGTGTTTTATATTGAAGCTATATAGACCAATTTGGACTTTCCATAAAAACCCTAATTTAAAATAGAAACCCTCAGCCAAATAGATATCAATACGAAAAATCGGTTTATATGGGACGTATTTGCCCCAAATACAATCCCAATCGATCTACATTAACCTTCACAAGCCGAAAACACACCAGGGTGGCTGTCATATAAACCGGTCTTCCAGTTTGACTTTTTGAGCCACTGGAGGGCACAATTATTACTCGATTTGCGCCCTCTATAAGTTCAAGACGTCAAGACCCAAGATCAGTTTATATGGCAGCTATATCAAAACATGGACCGATTTAGACCAATTGCAATCCCTACCGACCTACACTAATAAGAAGTATTTGTGCTAAATTTAAGCGCCTATCTTTACTCCTTCAAAAGTTAGCGTGCTTTCAACAGACGGACGGACTTGGCTAGATGGATTTAAAATGTCATGAGAATAAAGATTATACTTTATGGGGTCCTAGACCCATATTTCGAGTTGTTACAAACAGAATGACAAAATAAGTATACCCCCCATCCTATGGTGGAGGGTATAATTGATTGGTTAAGTTAATTTTTTCTTATCCAATTGGCTAAAGCTTTGCATGAAGTTTTTTGTTCTGACTTGCAATAACTATGCCAAATATGATCTGATATAGCTCCTTTATAAACCGATTGTCTGATATTTCTTCTTGAGCCTCTATAGGGTGCAATTCTTATCCGATTTGGCTGACATTTTGCATAGTGACTTCTACTATGGTCTCCAACATCCAAACCAAGTATGGTCCGAAACGGTCTGTAAACTGATATGGCTACAATAGCATGGCAATTTTTATCCATTATCCTTTGTTTGCCTATAAAGAGATACTGGGCAAAGAACTTGAAATACGATCCATGGTGGAGGGTATAGACATTCGGCCCGGCAGAACTTAGAACGCTTTTACTTGTTTTAGTGTCATTTATAAAGGGTGATTTTTTGGAGGTTAGGATTTTCATGCATTAGTATTTGACAGATCACGTGGGATTTCAGACATGGTGTCAAAGAGAAAGATGCTCAGTATGCTTTGACATTTCATCATGAATAGACTTACTAACGAGCAACGCTTGCAAATCATTGAATTTTATTACCAAAATCAGTGTTCGGTTCGAAATGTGTTCATTCACCGTAACGTTGCGTCCAACAGCATCTTTGAAAAAATACGGTCCAATGATTCCACCAGCGTACAAACCACACCAAACAGTGCATTTTTCGGGATGCATGGGCAGTTCTTGAACGGCTTCTGGTTGCTCTCCACTCCAAATGCGGCAATTTTGCTTATTTACGTAGCCATTCAACCAGAAATGAGCCTCATCGCTGAACAAAATTTTTCAAAATTTGAACACATTTCGAACCGAACACTGATTTTGGTAATAAAATTCAATGATTTGCAAGCGTTGCTCGTTAGTAAGTCTATTCATGATGAAATGTCAAAGCATACTGAGCATCTTTCTCTTTGACACCATGTCTGAAATCCCACGTGATCTGTCAAATACTAATGCATGAAAATCCTAACCTCAAAAAAATCACCCTTTATATTGCCCTAACCGAAGACTAAGGCGGCCACCGTTGCGCAGTGGTTAGCATATTTGTGAAGTATCTAGCCAAGTGTCTCTACGAAGTGGTGTCGGTATGCAGTGTCGCCATTCGAACTCGGCACATCGTTAAGCTAAAACATAAATCAGACTGCACTCTCTAATAAGGGAGAAGTATCCATTGTACCTTAATGGCAGCCGAAGACGAAATGTTTGCGATATATCCGAGATACACATATATCGGAGATGGTTGGGCGAAATTGTGATTTTGCAGTGGTAGTTACCCAAAAACACAAATCCGATATTCAAATTTCGAGTCAAGTAACTAGGGGGAAAGCCCCACTCTAAAACCCCCCAGATGGCCATATAGACCGACTGGTACAATAAATCAATGATAACTGGGAGTCTTATATAGAATTCGGAGACCAAGTATCAGGAGTCCGTGTCTCTCCCAAAGCTTTCTAGAGGCTCAATAAGTCACATAAGGCAACTTGTGCAGAAGGCATCTGTTTCTAAATATGAACTGATATTGCTCCTTACAATCTCCAAGCGGTCTGGCGGATGGACCTGATTTGATCAGCTAACAAGTCAATATCCCTATTTTATCGTTCAAATTTCGTTAAGTGAGAAATACTCGCCTCCTTAGACGAAAAAAGGTTCGAAAACATCCGAATTGTTTGAAAAATACTTAGTGCTTGAAAAGGTACTAAATCCGTTGCGGGGGTATTACAGAACTCCTCGGATGGAAAAATTAATAAAAAGTGTACTGACTTTTACATCCATGGTACAATTTTTGTATAACAAATTCCATACAAATGTGTACTTGGTTTACCAATTTCATGCTAGGATCTAAAATAAACAATGGGATTCCTAACCACCCTATCCAATTTTGATGTCGTATCGGCACGGGTACTGTTCGCCACAAAATTTTGATTTTTGCTTATTGGGATCACAAGGAAAACAAACGGACAGACAAAATTCAAAGAGATTCGTCTATTTTTTACTTTTTCGTTAATTTAAGATTACTATTAAATTTTGTACATTATTATACCCTCCACCAGAAGATGGGGGTATACTAATTTCGTTATTCTGTTTCAAACACCTCGAAATATGCGCCAAAGAACCCATAAAGTATATATATTCTTGATCGTCTTGATACTTTAAGTCGAACTATTCATGTCCGTCCGTCCGTCTGTCTGTCGAAAGCACGCTAACTTTCGAAGGAGTAAAGCTAGCTGCTTTAAATTTTACACAAATACTTTTTATTAGTGTAAGTCGGTTTGTATTGTAAATGGGCCAAATCGGTCCATGTTTTGATATAGCTGCCATATAAACCGATCTTGGGTCTTGACATCTTGAGCCTCTAGAGGGCGCAATTCTCATCCGATTTGACTGAAATTGTACACGTGGTGTTTTGGTATCACTTCCAATAACTGTGCTTAGTATGGCGCAAATCGGTATAGAACCTGATATAGCTGTCAGCTGGATACAGCTCCCATATAAACCTATCTCTTGATTTTGCTTCTTCAGCCCCTACAAGGCGCAATTCCTATCCGAATGAACTGAAATATTACACAATGACTTTTACAATGTTCAGCATTCATTTATGGTCCGAATCGGACTATAACTTGATATAGCTCCAATAGCATAACAGTTCTTCCTCAATATTCTTTGTTTGCCTAAAAAGAGATATCGCGCATAGAACTCGACAAATGCGATCCATGGTGGATTCATGTATCCATGGCCGAACTTAGCACTCTCTTACTTGCTTTTAATATATTCTGCTTTTATTAAAATTAAAAAAAAAAAATTAAATTTGATTTGTTTTTTATGTTTTTACTTCTATTTCAATATTGAATCCTTTATTAAACCCTTTAAAATCTTGGTAATATATTTTAACTCTATTTTTTGTTTGCACGTTTGATGTTTTTCACTTTTTTTTTTTCTTTTCTAATTTTTTTTGAATTTTCACAGATATTTGTTTCACAATAATTTTTTAAATTAGTTTTAAATAACCTGTTAAAGAGGTAATATGTATAATTCTTTTCATATTGTTTTTCTTCATAAAATAGGCTATTAACGAGGGCCACATATATATCCAACATGAATTTTTAGTTTGCCACTAATTTTTTTTTTCTTTTGATTTGCTTATTTGTTTTTTATTAATTTGAATGTTTTTAAAATACATTTAAAATTTTTTATTGTGCTACTAACGACACATATCATTTATGAATAAACATAAATTATTTATAAATCTTGTATCCTGAAGATATGTTTTTTTTTGCAAATCTCATTTTATTTAATATGCATCATTAATAAAAAATATTTATTTACATATATAACATTTAATTTGGTGCTGTACCAAAAAAACGCTCACTCCGATATAATGAATTGATTTGTTTTAATACAAGTTTTTTTTTTTGAAAAAAAAAAAATATTTGGACATTCACTTGGTAAAACTTTAAAGAAACCTCAAAAAAAACGAAATTCTCTTCACTTACAATATAATAAATAGGCAATCACTTTAGTTGTTTGGTATTGTATTTATTCAGTGTTTTATTATTTTTTTATTTCTTTAATTAGCTATTTAATTCACCATTGCACTTAAATTTGTATAGGCTTTTTTGGGGACGAACTTTTTGGCATTTTAATTAGCAAGAATTAATGGAATTTCAAGTTTCCGTATTGTTATTTTTTTGCCTTTTTTGGTTTTGTTTGTTAATTTTTATACTTTTTTGTTTTGCACCGTTATTTGTATGGACCGTACCGCACCGGCTTCAAGTGACGACTGAAAAACCAAAACGGTAACAGCCTTCATTCCGCAGTGCTTCGATTGTTGTTTGTGCGCCTGTGTTCAGGCCTGTTCTGGTCTATCAAGTGTTGTGATGTTGCTGCCGCTGTGGCCATCTCCGCTGCTTTGACTCTGCTACATTCGGCACCAACTGGTCATACCAGAACCTAGCAAGAAGACCTCACAGCACGCGCCCACTGAAAAAAAAACACCACATTTTAAATGTTAATGCACAGAGAACGTGCATGACACACATAATCAGGGAATGTTAACAGACAGAGAGCAGCCAACATAAGCATCGAAACACATTCACCATTAAGTTCAAAGTTGAAATGAAGACACAACAGGTTCAGACCAATCACAACAACTACCGATGGCTAAAGATGAAGAAGAAGAGAAAGACAAAACCAAAACATTGACATACCGGTTCCCAACACCAACATAACTATGCCGACTAGTATGTGTTTTTGTTTACAGTTGCTCTTATTCTAACTAAACTGAGGCGAATTCGCTCTCGCATATGTTATCACTCTTTTATTCGCTTCCTCTCTCTCTCTCTCTCTCTCTCTCTCTCCCTCTCTCTCTATCTAGGGAATGGTATGTTTACTATGGGAAAAAGCTTTTTTCATTCATAAATGTTTGCCTTTATATGTGCAAAACAAAGATTTGATGAATATGCGCGGGTGTGTGTTTGTAGATGGTTTATATTTGGCGCCTTTTTCAACACTCATTCGCCAGTGAGTTTTTTTTCTGCATTGTTTATTCGGCCAGCCACTAGAGAACTGAAAATCTGCTAGGAACCGACTAAAGTTGAATGATATAAAATGAGTTGACCTTATAAAATTAATTGATATAATTATTTAATATCGTCGGCTGCAAAATCTGATTAAATTTGAGAAAAAGTCTCTAAAGAACAGAATGTAGCTCATTTATAAGTAAAGAGCGGATATATATGCACTTTTTGTTCATGGACCGATTTTGACCAAAATTTGTATTTAGGCATTAATTGGTGTAAGAGAACGAACTTTGATGTCATATCTGATATATGCAAAATTAACGAGCCAAAATAGATACGTTTAGTACCTTAAACGATCTAATGGTTTGGGTTCTAAGTACTTTTGTGGTTATAATGTTCTGTAATATAATATAATATGTTCTCTTTAAAAGAACATTCTAGGTCCAAATTTGTACCGGTCTCCCGATTTAGGGTCTTAGGCCTATAAAAGCCACATTTATTATCCGAATTGGCTGAAATTTGGCACAACGTTATGTTTAGATCTTTTATATCTGTGCCGAATATGGTTTAGATCGATCTATATCTTAGCATAGCTCCCATATAGACTGATCTTATTTAAGTTGATCGGATTTTTAACAATTTGCCTTCCGCATTTTCAATGTATAAGGGTTTTGCAAAAAAAGAAGCAGTTTCTTTAAATAAATTTAATATTCGTATATTTGAATTCATTTTTATACCCTCCACCATAGGATAGGGGTATACTAATTGCGTCATTCAGCTTGTAATTCCTCGAAATATTCGCCTTAGACCCCATAAAGTATATATATTTTTGATCATCATGACATTTTAAGTCGAATTAGCCATGTCTGTCCGTCCGTCTGTCCGTCCGTCCGTCTGTCGGTGCGTCTGTCTGTCGAAAGCACGCTAACTTTCGAAGGAGTAAATCTAGCCGCTTGAAATTTTGCACAAATACCACTTATTAGTGTAGGTTTGTTAGAAATATAAGTAGGCTATATCGGTCCACAATGGCTTCTCGGATGACCTTTAACATACGTGTCGAATATGGTATGAATTGAATTATAGCCTAATACAGCTCCCTTATAAACCGATCTCCCTATTTTACTTCTTCAGCCCCTAAAGTGCGCAATTCTTACTAGATTTAGCTTAAATTTTACACAATGACTTCTGCTATGGTCGTTGGGGATTGCAAATGGGTCATATGGGTTCAAATTTAGATATTACTTCCAATATAAACAGATCATCCGATTTGACTTATTGAGCTCTTGGAAGCCGCAATTTTACTCCGATTTGGGTGAAATTTTTCATATAGTGTTTCGTGTTGTATTACGACTTCCAACAACTGTGCCAACTACGGTCCAAATCGGTTTATAACGTGTTGTAGCTCTCATATAAACCGATCGCCGGTTTTGGCTTCCTGAATCTTTATAAGCCACAATTTGTGTCCGTACGGTCCAAATCGGTTTATAACGTGTTGTAGCTTTCATATAAACCGATCGGCCGATTTGTCTTCCTGACCCTCTGCAAGCCGCAATTTTTGTCCAATTTGCATGAAATTTGGCACGTAGTGTTTTGTTTTGACTTCCAACAACTGTGGTAAGTACGGTCCAAATCGGTCTATAACCTGATATAGCACCCATATAAACCGATCTCTCCATTATCCTTGTTCGGTTCCTAGGAGCATTAATTTTTGTTGTTTTGATAGAAGCATATTTTTTACTGGTGTTTTTTTTTTCATTTTCTCTCACTGTGCGTCGTCATTCACATTTTCTCGACCTTCTTTAAAAAGTTTGTACTACATTGCAAAGTGAACTCCAGTTTCAGCAGTATTTTTAAAAATGAATATTGTATATATAGATTTGCATTTTTTTCTATTTAATTGTAAGAAATTCTTAACATAGTTGAGTGACCCAAAGAGAAGAATGTCGATCATCCCCATTGCTGTTAGTTTCATATTTTAATAAGTTGTCAAATGATAAACACGTGTCTGGCAAGTAAAAGAGGTTATTGCCCATAAGCCAAATATCGTTTTGTGATCGTTTAAACCAAACATCATTAGCAGCCTCTTAACCAGATTCATAATAAACTAAAACAAATAAAAAAGGCCGAACCGAACTTTGGATACCCACTACCTCGGATATCTCTTATATATAAAATTCAATTTGTGTTTGTTTGTTCCTTATAGACTCAAAAACGGCTGAACCGATTACCTTGAAATATTTACAGATTGTTTAGGTTGGTCTCGAAGGAAACATAGGCTATATAATTTTTTGATATCGGGATGGGGGCGGACCCTCCCCCTTAGCCCAAAAGTACTACCCAAAAATAAAAGTGGACCGATTGCGATAACATGGGATTCAAATGAAAGGTATTCAAGAGTAGAATTAACGAATTTCATAATAAAAGTTGGATCCAAGTACCTCGGGGGCCGCCCCAGCCCAACAACCCCTTAAAATAGGTTTATTTGACGATCATAACAATATGGGACTCAAATGAAAGGTATTTGGGAGTAGATTACGAATATGGTCAGGAAGTAGGAATAGGCTTTTTAATTTATTGATAACGACGGAAGAAGGCGGCCCCTCCACCGTCCAAAAACACCACCCAAAATCAAAAGTGGACCGATAAGGACATATGGGTATCAAATGAAAAGTATGCGAGAGTAGAATACGAATCTGGCATACAAATTCATGTCGAAGTGTAGGGGGTCACCCCACCCCCACAAATACGCCCAAAATGGGCACATTTGTTCTACAATTTATCTACAATCTAAAAAACGGCAGAATCGATTTTTTGGAAATGTTCGCATATTAAGTAGGTTGGTCAGAAAGAAAACATGGGCTATATAATTTTTGGATATCGGAAGGGGGACGGTCCCTCCCCCTTATGCCAAAAACACAACCCAAACTCAAAAGTGGAACGATCAGGACAATATCAGTATCAAATGAAAGGTATTGGAGAGTAGAATGCGAATATGGTATTAAAATTTGAGTCAAAGTACCCATCGGGTTCCAACCCCAAAACTCCCCATACAGACATATTCGAGGTTCATTTAAATATGGGGCTTAAATGAAAGGTATTCGGGAGTTGATTTCGAATCTGGCATACAAAATTAGATCGAAGTATAGGGGGTCACGCCACCCCTCAAAAACGCCATTGGACCCAATACGCCAATATGATACTATTATATACTGAACCGACTTTCTTAAAATTTTCATAGATTGTGTACGTTAGTCTGGAAGAAAACATAGGCTATATAATTTTTAGCTATCCGGTGGACGCGGAGCCTGCCCCTTACCGCAAAAATGCCACCAATATCCGAAAGTGGTCCGATGGTCACAATAAGGGTATCAAACGAATGGTGTAGGAGGCCAGAAAACGAATATATTCAAAATTTTGGGTCCAAGCACCCAGCGACCCCCCAAGCACCCAGCGACCCCCCAGCGACACCTCTTTGGGGAAAATTTTCTAAATGACCATGCATGGCATTGTACCTAGCAAATATTGCCAACATTAAGAGGGGATAAACACCGCTTTGTCCGATGTTCTCTCCATGAAGGTTCTCTCTCGAAGGCGCTCAGCGTCATAAGCTACAATGACACGAATTCGATATCCAAATATGGTCTGAGCAATACTTAACACCGACGCTGAAATCTTTAAAACAGTCCCCTGAGCCAAATTTCAGCGAAATCGAGTAAAAAATACGCCGTTTATGGTCCCCCAAGCTTTAATCAGTAGACCGGACCATTTAGTGGAGATCAGTCTATATGGGGGCTACATCAAGAGAAGCTGCGCTATAGCCTTTCTTCAAACTTAAACTGCCTATGGATAAACAAAGAATCTGGGTAAAGTTTTAGTCCAATACCTCTATTTTTATACCCACCACCGAAGGATGGAGGTATATTCATTTTGTCATTCCGTTTGCAACACATCGAAATATCCATTTCCGACCCTATAAAATATATATATTCTTGATCACCGTAAAAATCTAAGACGATCTAGACATGTCCATCCGTATGTCTGTTGAAATCACGCTACAGTCTTTAAAAATAGAGATATTGAGCTGAAAATTTGCACAGATTCTTTTTTTGGCCATAAGCAGGTTAATTTCGATGATGGGCTATAACGGACTATATCTTGATATAGCCCCCATATAGACCGATCCGCCGATTTAGGGTCTTAGATCAATAAAAGCCACATCTATTATTCAATTTTGCTGAAATTTGGGACAGTGAGTTGTGTTATGTCCTTCAACATCCTTTGTCAATTTGGCCCAGATCGGTCAAGATTTTGATGTAGCTGCCATATAGACCGATCCTCCGATTTAGGGTCTTAGGCCCATAAAAGCCAAATTTATTATCCGATTTTGCTGAAATTTGGGACAGTGTGTTCTGTTAGGCCCTTCGACATCCTTCGTAAATTTGGCCCAGATCGATCAAGATTTGGATATAGCTGCCATATAGACCGATCCTCCGATTTAGGGTCTTAGGCCCGAAATTTGAGACACTGAGTTGTGTTAAGCCCTTCGACATTTTTCTTCCATTTGGCTCAGATCGGTCGAGAGTTGGATATATCTGCCATATAAACCGATCTTTCGATTAAAGGTTTTGGGCACATTTATTGTCCGATTTCGCCGAAATTAGGGTCAGTGAGTTGTGTTGGGCACTTCGACATTCTTCTTCAATTTGGCTCAGATCGGTCCAGATTTGGATATAGTTGCCATGTAGACTGATATCTCAATTTAAAGTCTTGGCCCTAAAAAAGGCGAATTTATGACGCAGCGACTTATGTTAGGCTTTGCGACATCCGTGTCGTATATGGTTCAGATCGGTTTATTTTTAGATAAAGTTACTAAAAAGACAAATGTTTCGTTATACACAAATGAACAATGACTTGTTTTTTAGGATCAGAATTGGATATTTCGATGTTTGACAAACGGAATGACATAACGAATATACCACCGTCCTTTAGTGGCGAATGTAAAAATCATGCATACACGTGAAAATCTGCTTTTGACCGGTTTCAACATAGTCTCAGCACGCTTTTGGATAATTAATTGATATTTTGGCAATATTGGCATTGGTTAAAACAGACTACAATAAGACGCAATATGATATTACGCTCCATGGTAAAGTTACTAATATTTATGGTATGTTGGCTGAGAATGGTGGTATCCATGAATTTATTCCAAAATCTGTTCATTGTGAGAATAGTGAGTATCTCAATTTAAGTATTCATGTTAGCCAGGCGATGGGTGTTTGTAGTTTCACTAAGCTATCTCAATACAAACATGTTTGTTTACAAAACCTGGAAAAATAGAAATTGTTTTAGTAGATTTTTTCTACGATATTTTATTTCAATTGAAAAATCCTTTTTTAAACATTCCAAATAAATTGTGTGTTTTTCATTTGGAGTTGTCCTCTTTTTCGATTCAACGAAAAAAAAACAACTCTATTCAGTTTGCAAGTTTATTTTAATCTAATGAAAATAGAACGTGTGACTGGCATTAAATTTTGTTGATTTTACGATTCAAGTCGCACGACACGGGCGAGGAGCTGTGTTTATTTCCATGAAATATATTCCAGTTTGCAGCCAATTTCCCATCAGAGTGGCAAATGGAAACATGGTTAGCTTTACATTGGGTAAAATTGAAAAAATGAACATTGTGAGACTCTAGAAATAATTGGCCAAAATAAATTGTATAGATTGCACCCGGTTGTGGCAGAAATTTAATTGAAGAATTCCAATTTTTTTTTTTAAGGCAAACAATCAACATGTAACATTTTGGGGGAAAGTTGACATTGATTTCAAATGTTTTAATTCAATAAAAAAAGGGGGAAAATGAACACTTTCACAGCAATTAGTGTATATTTTCCAGACCTGTGGACTTTATAGTTACCATATGCTGGCAATATTTAACCAATACTCTGGGGAAATTTTTGAAGCGAATCTTTGTTAAAAAAAGTCGTTAAAAAAAAAAAAACTCAGCAACACCATGGATCGCATTTGTCGAGTTCTTTTCCAGGCAACTCTTCTAAGGCAAAAAAAAAAGACAAAAGAAAAGATTTGCTCTGCTATTAAAAACAGCAACACCATGGATCGAATTTGTCGAGTTCTTTTCCAGGCATCACCTCTAAGGCAAAAAAAAAAGACAAAAGAAAAGATTTGCTCTGCTATTAAAGCGATATCAAAATATGGTCCGGTTCGGACCACAATTAAATTATATGTTGGAGACCTGTGCAAAATGTCTGCCAATTCGAATAAGAATTGCGCCCTTTGGGGGCTCAATAAGTAAAATAGAGAGATCGATTTATATGGGAGCTGTATCAAGCTATATACCGATTCAGACCATAATAAACACGTATGTTAATGGTCATGAGAGGATCCGTAGTACAAAATGTCAGGCAAATCGGATAATAATTGCGCCCTCTAGAGGCTCAAGAAGTCAAGATCCCAGATCGGTTTCTATGACAGCTATATCAGGTTATTGACCGATTTGAACCTAATTTAGCACAGTTGTTGGAAGTCATATTTCGCCAAAATATTGGTCAGTGAGTTGTGTTAGACCCTTCGATATTCATCATCAATTTAGCTCAGATCGCTCCAGATTTGGATATAGCTACCATATAGACCATCTCTCGATTTAAAGTCTTGGCCCCATAAAAGGCGCATTTATAATCCGATGTCACTGAATTTTGACACGGTGACTTATGTTAGGCTTTTCGACATCCGTGTCGTTTATGGTTCAGATCGGTATATTTTTAGACATTGCTACTAAAAAGACCAATAATTTGTTATACACAATTGAACAATGACTAGTACTTATTAGTTTTTGTTCCAATTCGGAACATATTTCGATATAGCTGCTATGGGGCATAAGATATGCATTTTTCACCGGATTTTGACGAAAGGGGGTTTACACATATACCCTAGGTGGTGGGTATCCAAAGTTCGGCATGGCCGAACTTAACGCCTTTTTATACCCTTCACCATAGCTGGGGGGTATACTAATTTCGTCATACAGTTTATAACAGCTCGAAATATGCGGCTAAGACCCCACAAAGTGTATATATTCTTGATCGTCATGTCATTTTAAGTCGATCCGTCCGCCTGTCTGTCGAAAGCACGCTAACTTCCGAAGGAGTAAAACTAGCCGCTTGAAATTTTGCACAAATACTTTTTATTAGTGTAGGTCGGTTGGTATTGTAAAGGGTGATTTTTTTGAGGTTAGGATTTTCATGCATTAGTATTTGACAGATCACGTGGGATTTCAGACATGGTGTCAAAGAGAAAGATGCTCAGTATGCTTTGACATTTCATCATGAATAGACTTACTAACGAGCAACGCTTGCAAATCATTGAATTTTATTACCAAAATCAGTGTTCGGTTCGAAATGTGTTCATTCACCGAAACGTTGCGTCCAACAGCATCTTTGAAAAAATACGGTCCAATGATTCCACCAGCGTACAAACCACACCAAACAGTGCATTTTTCGGGATGCATGGGCAGTTCTTGAACGGCTTCTGGTTGCTCTTCACTCCAAATGCGGCAATTTTGCTTATTTACGTAGCCATTCAACCAGAAATGAGCCTCATCGCTGAACAAAATTTGTCAAAATTTGAACACATTTCGAACCGAACACTGATTTTGGTAATAAAATTCAATGATTTGCAAGCGTTGCTCGTTAGTAAGTCTATTCATGATGAAATGTCAAAGCATACTGAGCATCTTTCTCTTTGACACCATGTCTGAAATCCCACGTGATCTGTCAAATACTAATGCATGAAAATCCTAACCTCAAAAAAATCACCCTTTAAACGGGCCATATCGCTCCATGTTTTGATATAGCTGCCATATAAACCGATCTTGGGTCTTGACTTCTTGAGCTCTAGAGGGCGCAATTCTAATCCGATTTAACTGAAATTTTGCACGTAGTGTTTTGGTGGCACTTCCAACAACTACGCTAAGTATGGTTCAAATTGTGTCTATGTTTTGATATAGCTGCCATATAAACTGATCTTGGGTCTTGATTTATTGAGCCTCTAGAGGGCGCAATTCTTATCCGATTGGAATGAAATTTTGTACGACCTGTTTTGTTAAGATATCGAACAACATTGCAAAGTATGGTTTCAATCGGTTTATAACCTGATATAGTTGCCATAAAAAACCGATCTTGGGTCTTGACTTTTTGAGCCTCTAGAGGGAGCAATTCTTATCCGATTTGACTCATATTGTACAGGTAGTGTTTTGGTATCACTTTAAACTAATGTGCTAAGTATGATTCAAATCGGTCCATAATCTGGTATAGCTGTCATATAAACCGGTCTTGGGTCTTGACTTCTTGAGACAATAGAGCGCGCAATTCTCATCCGATTTGGCTGAAATTTAGCATGAGGTGTTTTTTATGACTTTCAATAACTATGCTAAGTATGGCGTAAGTCGGTATAGAACCAGATATAGCTGCCATATAAACCGATCTGGGATCTTGTTACTTGTTTTTTCTTTTAGCCACTGGAAGAACTGAAAGGCGAACATCTGTTCAGGGTGAAAGCGTTTGCCTTTTCATCCGGATGGCACCAGCAAGTACATTAACTTTGTGAAGAGAATCTATTGGAAGGAAAAAATGAGGAATTGCAATGGGCCTTAATATGGTCAACGTGGGTGTCTAGATGACTGCGATCTTGGCATCAACATCCGCCGACCTAACCTAACCTATTGTATGCACCAGCATTTTTTCCATCTATGCAAAATTTTAAAAACTTTCACTTTCCGTGTTTACCATTCGCACACGACCGAGCTGTTAAACAGACTGACTGCTCTTCAAAAAGGAATAATCGCTATGTCAAAGAACAAACAAATAATGTGTACGAGATTGTGTCTACAAGCTCAAATACTCAACATCCCTCTCAAGTAAGAGAGACACAAGAGAAGTATGAGTGATCTGGTAAAAGAACAATCGTTTGCGGCTATCGAAAAACTTTTGGCACTAAAGAATTTTTGATTCTAGAATGAAATAAACAAAGTTCCTTGCCTTCAACAATTCAACATTTATGGCTAAGCTTTTATATGTTGGAGCAAAATGTTAAACAGTTACAAAAAAAATAAAACTTCGTAATAAAAGTGTTGTTTATCGTAAATTCTTCCCAACCGTTTTAATTTTTTATTACTCTACACCGCTACTGTGGAACAGGGTATTATAACTTAGTGAATTAGTTTGCAACACCCAAAAGGAAGAGAGATAGACCCATTGATAATTAAACTGATCGATCCAGAATCACTTTCTGATTCGATTTAGCTATGTCCGCCTGTCTGTCTGTCCGCCCGCTGTCTGTCCTTCTGTCTATGTTAATTTGTGTACAAACGCAATTTTGTCGCAATTTTCATTCGATCGTCTTCAAATTTGGTACAGGCATGTTTTTCGGCCTAGACGAAGACAAAGCCTATTGAAATTGGAAAAAATCCGATCAGATTTGGATATAGCTCCCATATATAAGTTCGTCCGATTTGCAGTAATAATGCAATAAAAAGGTCATTTGTTAACCGATTCTCTTTAAATTTGGTAGAAGGATTTTCTTATGACTATCGACATTATAGGTGAATTTCATGGAAATCGGTTCAGTATTAGTTATATTGGGTTGCCCAAAAAGTAATTGCGGATCTTTTCCGCAATTCCATATATATGTTCGTAAGATTTTGGGTAATTTGCAATAATGCTTTCATTTGTCAACCGTAGTTATTACTGTTTGAACATATTTTTGCTCGCCGAGGTCGATAAAAATTGGTTCAGAACTGGATATAGCTCCCACATTGTAAAGGGTGATTTTTTTGAGGTTAGGATTTTCATGCATTAGTATTTGACAGATCACGTGGGATTTCAGACATGGTGTCAAAGAGAAAGATGCTCAGTATGCTTTGACATTTCATCATGAATAGACTTACTAACGAGCAACGCTTGCAAATCATTGAATTTTATTACCAAAATCAGTGTTCGGTTCGAAATGTGTTCATTCACCGTAACGTTGCGTCCAACAGCATCTTTGAAAAAATACGGTCCAATGATTCCACCAGCGTACAAACCACACCAAACAGTGCATTTTTCGGGATGCATGGGCAGTTCTTGAACGGCTTCTGGTTGCTCTTCACTCCAAATGCGGCAATTTTGCTTATTTACGTAGCCATTCAACCAGAAATGAGCCTCATCGCTGAACAAAATTTGTCAAAATTTGAACACATTTCGAACACATGATTTTGGTAATAAAATTCAATGATTTGCAAGCGTTGCTCGTTAGTAAGTCTATTCATGATGAAATGTCAAAGCATACTGAGCATCTTTCTCTTTGACACCATGTCTGAAATCCCACGTGATCTGTCAAATACTAATGCATGAAAATCCTAACCTCAAAAAAATCACCCTTTACTTATAGGGTAGGTGTAGGGTATTATACAGTCGGCACGGCCCGACTTTTGCCCTTCCTTATTGGTTTTTACGTGTACATGCACACATGTTCCACCGAATTACCATAATGTGGTCAATTGGTTACTGATCCTCAGGAAATTTGACACGAAAGTTTCGCTCATGACCTTTCAGATTTTTCGTCGGTTTCATAAAATATATATGCACCGCTCGATTTTTTTTCAAATTCGTTCATTAGAGATATTGCTCCCATATGTATCCATTGTGCAAATTTAACAGCAAATGCAAATTTGCCTATGAATATTCCACTGAGAAACAGGGTCAATCTTCTCATGTATCTATGAGTGCTGTCCGATTCAAGTTTTAGTCCAAACGGCTTGCCATAGTCACCTTGTTTGGGGAGAAGTTTTACATTGCATAGTTCCTCACAAATATTGGCAGCATTAGGAGGGGATAAACACCAATGAAAAACTTTTTTGATTTTCTCGCCAGAATTTGAACCCTGTGGTTCAGTATCATACACAGACATGCTAAACTCTGCGCTACCGTGGTCTTCTGTCGATTCAACAAGAGAACTTATAAAGAAATTTGGTACTGATTGTACAATCACCCAACTGACACCCATGCCTAAGTCCAACGAAATCGGTTCAGAACTTCATATAGTATAGCGTCCATATGAAGATATTGCCCGGTTAGCTCTTACAGGATCGGTGTGGGATGTTAATAGTCGGGACCACCTGACTTTAGCCTTAACTTACTTACCTTAAACGCTTAATAAAAACTCCGCCATAATGATTTAACGATACTTAAAGTGCTTTAAAAGTTCTTGAAATAATATTTCAAGATGTTTCAAAGAGAATGACGAGATTAGTTGAACACCGTTTCCCGTGGTTTGTCTTTCATAACATTCCACCAAGAAAAGCTATCGTTTGTTAGCAAAGAGCGTACGGTTTATAAAATTCAATGCAAACATTTATCGTAAAATCGTAGCCATAATGTGGCAAAGTGCGATAGAAGCGTATAATCCATATTTAATACGTGGTAATTTGAAATCTGCCACACACATCCATGTTACGAGTCATATGGGTATGTGAAAATAGAATTCTTAAAGGAATTCAAATTTTGTGTACGACTATGCCCTTTCGCCCATGTTTGTGTGTCGGTCTGTTGTGTTCGTCTACCCCCGCACAAAAAGTTCATTGTATAGCAACGCGTCAAATGAGCGAATAGCTTAAGTTAAACACTCGATAATCCACACGCAAATCTTTGCTCTCTTTCATCGCAAAAGTACCCACTTCCCTGCTTCCTGCATGACAAAGAGGATTGATACAAGCAAAACAAAAAATTGCTGACATTGACAACTCAAGAAAAACACGCTTGCATGGTGTGATGTACAACATTTGATCCGCTTCCATCTTTCGGCTATTAATCACTGGCAGTGAATGATGGGAGCCCATATCCCAGGGATTAAATGGCAAGTAATTATGGAAGAATGAATGAGACTGAGTTTTGCCATCGAGGCCAGAGAAAGTGATGTTTTGCGAACCGATTAATGATTGACACGACATTGTTGTGAAAACACATTTCCAATCGTATCATTATGATTTAAGATTTCTAAGAAATAAATGAACACACATAGTTAAATATTTCATTCTTATATTGGACAAGAATATTGGCTTAAGGTAAAATACGAGAATTTTCAATGGAAAAATGATATTTATACTCACATCAATTTTATGGTACAAGGCAAAACATAATGTGGATAGGCCCCATGAACATAATTGAGGATGTCAAATCTGACGATGGAAAATGTCATCAAATAGGGAAAAAGTTAACAAAGACTGAATGTAAAAATAGAACAAGTTGACATCCTCAATGCAAAGTACTGCCAAAAATTATGAAAATTGTATGTCGGCTGATCGCTTGACTTAACCTTATTCAATGAATCCTGAGTACGAGGTATTGTACTTTAAAGCATTTGTGTTTCTTACATTCAGATGGAGAAAGAGATAGGTCCATGGATAAGTATACTGCTCGAATTTTTCTGATTCGATTTAGAAAAGTCAGTTTGTCTATCTTACCCCCCTATACAGATGGCAATCTTTAAGTGACTATTGTTCAATTTTGGGCAAACATAGGCTATTTTTCACTATATAATCTTGTCATTCAGTTTGTAACACCTCGATCTTCAGAGTCGATCTAGCCATATCCGATAGCGGTCGAACGCTAGCCGCTTAAATTTTGCAAAGATACTTAATATCGATGTATTTAGTTCGTTGGGGATTGTAAATGGGTCATATCGGTTCAGATTTAGATTTAGCTCCCATGTAACCCGATTTGATTTCTTGAGCGCTTACAAGCCGAAATTTTTTCCGATTTGGCTGAAATAGAACACGAAGTGCTTTGTTATGACTTTCAACAACTGTGCCTAGTACGGTCTAAATCGGTCTATAACTTGGTAAAGCTCCCATATAAACCGATCTCATATGACTCCTTGAGCACTTACAAGCCGCAATTTATGTCCGATTTGGCTGAGATTTTGCATGCGGTGTTTTGTTACGACTTCCAACAACTGCGTGACATTTTATGTCGATCTAGCCATGTCTAACCGTCTGTCTGTCGACAGCACTCTAACTTTCGAAGGAGTAAAGCTAGCCGCTTGAAGTTTTGCACAAATACTTCTTATAGGTGTAAATAGGTTGGGATTGTAAATGGGCCATATCGGTCCATGTTTTAATATAGCTGCCATATAAACCATCCTTGGATAATTACTTCATGAGCCACTAGAGGGCGCGATTTTTATCCGATTTGGCTAAAATTTTAAAATTTTTATACCCACCACCGTAGGAATCCGTTTGCAACATATCGAAATATCCATTTTTATCCCAATAATATCCAATAAATATCCAATTTTACGGATTGTCGTAAAAAGACGATTTAACGATGTCCGTGTGTCTGTCCGTCCGTCTGGTGTTATCACTCTACAGTCTTCAAAAATTGAGATATTGAGCTGAAATTTGGCACAGATACGTTTTTTTGATGCACGCTGGTTTACTTTTTGAACGGCCATATTTGGATATAGCTGCTATATAGACCGATTTTCCGATAAAGGGTATAATGCCCATAAAAACTTTATTTTTCATCCGATTTTGCTGAAATTTGAAAAAGTGAGACAACTGACCCCAATATGATTCAGATCGGACTATATGTAGATATAGCTTCCATATAGACCGATCTCCCGGTTTCGCGGAAATTTTGAATTGTGCGCAGTTTTATGCCTTTCAACATCCGACCCAAATGTGGTACAGATCGGACTGTATTTAAATATAGCTGTCATATAGACCGATCTCCAGATAAAGGGTCTCCAATAATTTTCTAGGTGTAAGAACTTTTTATTTATTTAATATTACTTTAGGTGCACCGTCTTGACTCAGCTGCACTGAAGAATGATCATGTTTTGTTTTCATTTCTGCTAGTGCAAAAAGAGCTTGCACTCACTAAAAGAGCGTAAGCTGCTGAGCGAATTCGCATGGCGAAAAACTTTTTGCTCGTCCCTTTTCTATGAACATTATTGTGTTATACGTCAGTCGAGTGACCCAATAGCTGAGATTGTAGTGATATCGGATTATCAGAACCGAAGTCGACGGTTTAATGCTCGCTGGAGACTTTGCTTTGTCGCTACTCCGTGGTAAGAGGATTTTCGGGTGTGTTTTGGGGGAAAACACATTCGTTGTCCATGAAATCTGGCATTTTCGAGGGTGGTCTAAACAAACAATTAAAAACTCTTTGAGTGTACAACAAGCGCAAAAAGCCTATGTTCCGCCGGGTCGAATATGGAGAATCCACCACCATGTATTCATCTATTCTTAGTTGAAACGAAGTGAAATCGGCAGATAGAAAATTTCAGCCAAATCAAACAAAAAGTGAGGCTTCTCGATTATATATATATATATATATATATATATATATATATATATATATATATATATATATATATATATATATATATATATATATATATATATATATATATATATATATATATATATATATATATATATATATATATATATATATATATATATATATATATATATATATATATATATAAACCGATATAATCCCCAACAAAGTACATCAATAGGAAATATCTGTGCAAAAATTCAAATGGATATCCTTATTCCATCGACCACTATCGCAACTTTGACTGGCGAACTGACGGATATGAATAGATTGCCATAGAATGTCAAGACGATGTCAAGAATATGTAACTTTATGAAGTCACAGATCAATATTTCGAGCTGTTACAAACAGAATGAATAGATAAGTATAACCACATCCCCTATGGTGGTTGCTAAAAGAAGTTTTAATGAAAGTCATATATTTTATCAAATTTTTGCTAATTACATAATATAAAAAGCAAACAGTCCATGATTGCCTTTGTCAAATCTCCTGAAGCTTATCAAATCACATGTTATACTCTCATCAAACCTAGTGGGGGAAATGAAATGTGCTATTGTTTTCGTTTTACTATCTTAACAAGGAAATTTGACAATATATTATGGGAAATCCCAACGAAATAACATATTACACGAAAACAATTCACTCATCAAAAATGTTTGTGGTGAAGCTTTGATTAGTGTATAACGACCGGTTTAAGAATTTGACAGCGACATAGTTCAACTAATGCAGGGGCTGTGGGTTCAATTCACAACAGACTGCCACTGTAACTTAAAAACAGTATAACATACCACCACCATAGGATGGGGGTATACTAACTTAGTCATTCCGTTTGTAACACCTCGAAATATTGACCTAAAACCCCATACCGTATATATATTCTAGATCCTCTCGCCATTCTGATTTTATTTAGCCATGTCTGTCCGTCCGTCTGTCGAAATCACGATACCAGTCAAATGCTTAGAGCTAGCAGCTTGAAATTTTGCACAGTTACCTAATATTGATGTAGGTCATTGGAGGTTGCAAATGGGCCCTATCGGATCAGATTTAGATATAGCTTCCAGATTAACCGATCTCCCGATTTGACTTGAGCCCTTGGAAGCCGCAATTTTCATCCGATTTGGAGAAGAAGAAGAAGCTCAAGAAGTCAAGTACTCATATCTGTTTATATGACAGCTATATAAGGTTATAAACCGATTTGAACCATACTTGCAAAAATTCATTCAAATCGGATAAGAATTGCGCCCTCTAGAGGCTCAAGAAGTCAAGACCCAAGATCGGTTTATCAATACATAGACCGATATAGCCCATTTACAAATCACCCACCTAAGTATCGGTGTCATTTAGCTGCCAAGGCAGATAATGACAAGGAAATGCTCCAACGTCTCATCATCTTCTCCACATGCCATATACATGTTATCATTTGCTTAACCGATTTTGCATAAGTGAGCTCGTAGTCCTTTGTTCCGTTGTAATACCAAACGCTATACTGACCTCGTTCTTACTACCTTTCACCATTTTATTTAACTTTATTATAACCTCCACCAAAGGATGGGGCTATATTCATTTTGTCATTCCGTTTGCAACACATCGAAAAATCCATTTTCGATCCTACAAAGTATATATTTTATCGATCAGCGTAAAAATCTAAGACGATCTAGCCATGTCCGTCCGTCTGTCCGTCTGTCAATTGAAATCACGCTACAGTCTTTAAAAATCGAGATATTGAGCTCAAACTCCGCACAGATTCTTTTCTTGTCCATAAGCAGGTTAGGTTCTAAGATGGACTATATCTTGATATAGCTCCCATCTAGACCGATCCGCCGATTTAGGGTATTAGACCTATAAAAGCCACATTTATTATCCGATTTTGCTGAAATTTGGCACGGTGAGTTGTGTTAGGCCTTTCAACTCCCATCTTCAATTTGGCTCAGATCGGTTCAGATTTCAATATAGCTGCCATATTGACCGATCTCTCGATTTAAGGTTTTGGGCCTATATAAGGCGCATGTCGCCGAAATTTGGGACAGTGAGTTACGTTAGGCCCCCCGACATCTTTCTGCAATATGGCACAGATCGGTCCAGATTGGATAAAGCTGCCATATAGACCGATCACTCCATTTAAGGTCTTGGGTCCAAAAAAGACACATTTGTTGTCCGATGGCGCCGATATTTGGGACAGTGAGTTGTATTAGGATCTTCAACATCCTTCTCTAATTTGGTTCAGATCGGTTCAGATTTGGATATAGCTGCCATATAGACCGATCTCTCGATTTAAGGTTCTGGACCCGTAAAAGGCGCATTTATTGTCCGATGTCGCCGAAATTTGAGAGAGTGACTCATGTTTGGCCCCCCGATATCTTTCTGCAATACGGCACAGATCGGTTTAGATTTGGATATAGCTGCCATATAGACCGATCTCCCGATTTAAGGTCATGGGCCCATAAAAGACACATTTGTTGTCCGATGGCGCCGATATTTGGGACCGTGAGTTGTGTTAGGCCCTTCTACATCCTTCTGCAATTTGTAACAGATCGGTCCATATTTGGATATAGCTGCCATATAGGCCGATCTCTTCATTTAAGATCTTGGATCGATAAATGTTACATTTATTGTCCGACGGATATAGCTGCCATTTAGACCGATCTCTCGATATAAAATTTTTGAATTTTGACACATCCGTGTCGTATATGTTATATTATATTTTAATTTTGCTGTTTTTACTAACAAATGTCTCAGAGTGTAGCTATGGCAACAGTACTACTGCTGTAATAACAGCAAATTAATTACTTACAGTCAGCAGAGAATGTCTGCTATTATCAGCAAACTTTCCCTATATGTTGTATGAAGCGACGATTTGCACCTGTTTTTGTAGGGTTTTACGAGCTCCATCTTTAAAAAAATAATCAAGCTGATTGGCCCCTAATAGTTTGGCAGGCAATTCAATTTGGCCTGCTCGAGGTGACCATCTAGCGAGCCCCATGAATCAGTTTCTGGACCCACTAGGGTCTCCTGATCTTGCATATTTATTGGAAAACATCTCAGCATTTTCATGGTTTAGTATTCATTGCCATTATGTTCAGCCTTGGTACCTTTGTTGAACTCCTCATAAAATACTCAGTCGTTTAGTTGAACCAAGGGTGTGATTAGAGGGCATATGAGACAGGATGGTGCCTAAGGTTTAAATAAAACATCAATAAATCTCCATTTCTATAGCTTTAGTAAACATTCAGCCATTTAAATGTGTCTTATTTAACACATCATTAAAAGCATTTGCTTCATCAAATTTCTATATTTGGCATTCAATTTTAGATTTATTGGTCGCGCACACCAAAATGCACAACAAACGTGCGATGATGATACATTAATTCGTTGAATTATCATAAATTTGTACACGTGTATGCATGAATGGCTGAGCACAGTTTATGTGTATATTTTACAACAAATAGGTAAATCGTCTAATTCGGTTACTGCGGAACACCCAAAATCATAAAAATGATATATGGCACTTGATAAAAATGCTGCTATTATTAGGATGACTTTTGTTACGATATGGCCATGGCAACAGGTACTCATGTTTTCTTTTTATCTCTTGGGCAAATTGACAAAAGTAGTTCTAAGTGCTATTAGGGTCTATTGAAAACGACAATTGAACGATTATCAATCAAATGGAAGTTTAAACTTTAAATACTTTTATATGTAAACTCTTTTTATGGATCATCCACAAATTCTCTTTTTAATGAATTTTGTTGAAAACTAAGATTATACAAATAAAAGCGTGCTAAGTTCGACCGGGCCGAATCTTTGGAACCCACCACCATGGATTCTGCCAAAAATTTATACAAACTAAATTTAGTTGAGGGGCATATTTATATTCTGCATACCAAACTTCTATCAAACCAGCAAAAATTAAAGCTTCTAGGAACCTAACAAGAATAATCGAGTTGCTAGAAGTCATAAAGGAACCCCACGTTCAAAATGTCAGCCAAACCGGACAAAAATTGCGGCTAGTAAGGGCTCAAGAACTCAAATCGGAAGATCGGTTTATATGGGAGCTATATCAGGTTATAGACCGATTTGGACCGCACTTGACACAGTTGTTGGAAGTCATAACAAAATACTATGTGTAAAGTTTCAGCCAAATCGGACGAAAGTTGTGGCTTCCAGGGGCTCAAGAAGTCAAATCGGGAGATCGGTTAATATGGAAGCTATATCAGTTTATAGGCCAATTTAGACCGTACTTGGCACAGTTGTTGAAAGTCCGAATGGAACACCACATACAAAATATCAACCAAATCGGATGAAAATTGCGGCTTCCAAGGGCTCAAGTCAAATCGGGAGATCGGTTAATCTGGAAGCTATATCTAAATCTGATCCGATAGGGCCCATTTGCAACCTCCAATGACCTACATCAATATTAGGTAACTGTGCAAAATTTCAAGCTGCTAGCTCTAAGCATTTGACTGGTATCGTGATTTCGACAGACGGACGGACAGACATGGCTAGATAAAATCAGAATGGCGAGAGGATCTAGAATATATATACGGTATGGGGTTTTAGGTCAATATTTCGAGGTGTTACAAACGGAATGACTAAGTTAGTATACCCCCATCCTATGGTGGTGGTATGTTATACTGTTTTTAAGTTACAGTGGCAGTCTGTTGTGAATTGAACCCACAGCCCCTGCATTAGTTGAACTATGTCGCTGTCAAATTCTTAAACCGGTCGTTATACACTAATCAAAGCTTCACCACAAACATTTTTGATGAGTGAATTGTTTTCGTGTAATATGTTATTTCGTTGGGATTTCCCATAATATATTGTCAAATTTCCTTGTTAAGATAGTAAAACGAAAACAATAGCACATTTCATTTCCCCCACTAGGTTTGATGAGAGTATAACATGTGATTTGATAAGCTTCAGGAGATTTGACAAAGGCAATCATGGACTGTTTGCTTTTTATATTATGTAATTAGCAAAAATTTGATAAAATATATGACTTTCATTAAAACTTCTTTTAGCAACCACCATAGGGGATGTGGTTATACTTATCTATTCATTCTGTTTGTAACAGCTCGAAATATTGATCTGTGACTTCATAAAGTTACATATTCTTGACATCGTCTTGACATTCTATGGCAATCTATTCATATCCGTCAGTTCGCCAGTCAAAGTTGCGATAGTGGTCGATGGAATAAGGATATCCATTTGAATTTTTGCACAGATATTTCCTATTGATGTACTTTGTTGGGGATTATATCGGTTTATATATATATATATATATATATATATATATATATATATATATATATATATATATATATATATATATATATATATATATATATATATATATATATATATATATATATATATATATATATATATATATATATATATATATATATATATATATATATATATATAAACCGATATAATCCCCAACAAAGTACATCAATAGGAATTCAATTCACAACAGACTGCCACTGTAACTTAAAAACAGTATAACATACCACCACCATAGGATGGGGGTATACTAACTTAGTCATTCCGTTTGTAACACCTCGAAATATTGACCTAAAACCCCATACCGTTTATATATTCTAGATCCTCTCGCCATTCTGATTTTATTTAGCCATGTCTGTCCGTCCGTCTGTCGAAATCACGATACCAGTCAAATGCTTAGAGCTAGCAGCTTGAAATTTTGCACAGTTACCTAATATTGATGTAGGTCATTGGAGGTTGCAAATGGGCCCTATCGGATCAGATTTAGATATAGCTTCCAGATTAACCGATCTCCCGATTTGACTTGAGCCCTTGGAAGCCGCAATTTTCATCCGATTTGGTTGATATTTTGTATGTGGTGTTCCATTCGGACTTTCAACAACTGTGCCAAGTACGGTCTAAATTGGCCTATAAACTGATATAGCTTCCATATTAACCGATCTCCCGATTTGACTTCTTGAGCCCCTGGAAGCCACAACTTTCGTCCGATTTGGCTGAAACTTTACACATAGTATTTTGTTATGACTTCCAACAACTGTGTCAAGTGCGGTCCAAATCGGTCTATAACCTGATATAGCTCCCATATAAACCGATCTTCCGATTTGAGTTCTTGAGCCCTTACTAGCCGCAATTTTTGTCCGGTTTGGCTGACATTTTGAACGTGGGGTTCCTTTATGACTTCTAGCAACTCGATTATTCTTGTTAGGTTCCTAGAAGCTTTAATTTTTGCTGGTTTGATAGAAGTTTGGTATGCAGAATATAAATATGCCCCTCAACTAAATTTAGTTTGTATAAATTTTTGGCAGAATCCATGGTGGTGGGTTCCAAAGATTCGGCCCGGTCGAACTTAGCACGCTTTTATTTGTATAATCTTAGTTTTCAACAAAATTCATTAAAAAGAGAATTTGTGGATGATCCATAAAAAGAGTTTACATATAAAAGTATTTAAAGTTTAAACTTCCATTTGATTGATAATCGTTCAATTGTCGTTTTCAATAGACCCTAATAGCACTTAGAACTACTTTTGTCAATTTGCCCAAGAGATAAAAAGAAAACATGAGTACCTGTTGCCATGGCCATATCGTAACAAAAGTCATCCTAATAATAGCAGCATTTTTATCAAGTGCCATATATCATTTTTATGATTTTGGGTGTTCCGCAGTAACCGAATTAGACGATTTACCTATTTGTTGTAAAATATACACATAAACTGTGCTCAGCCATTCATGCATACACGTGTACAAATTTATGATAATTCAACGAATTAATGTATCATCATCGCACGTTTGTTGTGCATTTTGGTGTGCGCGACCAATAAATCTAAAATTGAATGCCAAATATAGAAATTTGATGAAGCAAATGCTTTTAATGATGTGTTAAATAAGACACATTTAAATGGCTGAATGTTTACTAAAGCTATAGAAATGGAGATTTATTGATGTTTTATTTAAACCTTAGGCACCATCCTGTCTCATATGCCCTCTAATCACACCCTTGGTTCAACTAAACGACTGAGTATTTTATGAGGAGTTCAACAAAGGTACCAAGGCTGAACATAATGGCAATGAATACTAAACCATGAAAATGCTGAGATGTTTTCCAATAAATATGCAAGATCAGGAGACCCTAGTGGGTCCAGAAACTGATTCATGGGGCTCGCTAGATGGTCACCTCGAGCAGGCCAAATTGAATTGCCTGCCAAACTATTAGGGGCCAATCAGCTTGATTATTTTTTTAAAGATGGAGCTCGTAAAACCCTACAAAAACAGGTGCAAATCGTCGCTTCATACAACATATAGGGAAAGTTTGCTGATAATAGCAGACATTCTCTGCTGACTGTAAGTAATTAATTTGCTGTTATTACAGCAGTAGTACTGTTGCCATAGCTACACTCTGAGACATTTGTTAGTAAAAACAGCAAAATTAAAATATAATATAACATATACGACACGGATGTGTCAAAATTCAAAAATTTTATATCGAGAGATCGGTCTAAATGGCAGCTATATCCGTCGGACAATAAATGTAACATTTATCGATCCAAGATCTTAAATGAAGAGATCGGCCTATATGGCAGCTATATCCAAATATGGACCGATCTGTTACAAATTGCAGAAGGATGTAGAAGGGCCTAACACAACTCACGGTCCCAAATATCGGCGCCATCGGACAACAAATGTGTCTTTTATGGGCCCATGACCTTAAATCGGGAGATCGGTCTATATGGCAGCTATATCCAAATCTAAACCGATCTGTGCCGTATTGCAGAAAGATATCGGGGGGCCAAACATGAGTCACTCTCTCAAATTTCGGCGACATCGGACAATAAATGCGCCTTTTACGGGTCCAGAACCTTAAATCGAGAGATCGGTCTATATGGCAGCTATATCCAAATCTGAACCGATCTGAACCAAATTAGAGAAGGATGTTGAAGATCCTAATACAACTCACTGTCCCAAATATCGGCGCCATCGGACAACAAATGTGTCTTTTTTGGACCCAAGACCTTAAATGGAGTGATCGGTCTATATGGCAGCTTTATCCAATCTGGACCGATCTGTGCCATATTGCAGAAAGATGTCGGGGGGCCTAACGTAACTCACTGTCCCAAATTTCGGCGACATGCGCCTTATATAGGCCCAAAACCTTAAATCGAGAGATCGGTCAATATGGCAGCTATATTGAAATCTGAACCGATCTGAGCCAAATTGAAGATGGGAGTTGAAAGGCCTAACACAACTCACCGTGCCAAATTTCAGCAAAATCGGATAATAAATGTGGCTTTTATAGGTCTAATACCCTAAATCGGCGGATCGGTCTAGATGGGAGCTATATCAAGATATAGTCCATCTTAGAACCTAACCTGCTTATGGACAAGAAAAGAATCTGTGCGGAGTTTGAGCTCAATATCTCGATTTTTAAAGACTGTAGCGTGATTTCAATTGACAGACGGACAGACGGACGGACATGGCTAGATCGTCTTAGATTTTTACGCTGATCGATAAAATATATACTTTGTAGGATCGAAAATGGATTTTTCGATGTGTTGCAAACGGAATGACAAAATGAATATAGCCCCATCCTTTGGTGGAGGTTATAATAAAGTTAAATAAAATGGTGAAAGGTAGTAAGAACGAGGTCAGTATAGCGTTTGGTATTACAACGGAACAAAGGACTACGAGCTCACTTATGCAAAATCGGTTAAGCAAATGATAACATGTATATGGCATGTGGAGAAGATGATGAGACGTTGGAGCATTTCCTTGTCATTATCTGCCTTGGCAGCTAAATGACACCGATACTTAGGTGGGTGATTTGTAAATGGGCTATATCGGTCTATGTATTGATAAACCGATCTTGGGTCTTGACTTCTTGAGCCTCTAGAGGGCGCAATTCTTATCCGATTTGAATGAATTTTTGCAAGTATGGTTCAAATCGGTTTATAACCTTATATAGCTGTCATATAAACAGATATGAGTACTTGACTTCTTGAGCTTCTAGAGTTCGGAATTATTATCCGATTTACCTGAAATTTTGTACTACGGATCCTCACATGAACATCAACTACTTGTTTTTTATGGTCTGAATCGGTCTATTGCCTGATACAGCCCCCATATAAATCAATATCTCTATTTTACTTCTTGAGCCCCCAAAGGGCGCAATTCTTATTCGAATTGGCTGACATTTTACATAGGTCTCCAACATATAATTTAATTGTGGTCCGAACCGAACCATATCTTGATATCGCTCCAATAGCAGAGCAAACCTTTTCTTTCATCCTTTTTTGCTTTATAAGAGATGCCGGGAAAAGAACTCGATAAATGCGTTCCATGGTGGAGGGTATATAAGATTCGGCCCGGCCGAATTTAGCACGCTTTTACTTGTTTATTATTTAAGCCGATTATTGGCTAAGGTGTTTGTCCATAAGGGCATGAGACGGATTAATATATACATCCTCTTTTCGATGTAACCTAGATATCAGACCAAAATTTCTATGAGTTACAAACGTAATGGGGAAATTAATGTACCCCCTTCCTATGATGGAGGGCATACAAATATGCCACTATGGGCATTGTATGGGTTCCAAAGTTCGGCTGATTATATTCGTGCAACTTACAACTCGTTGTTTGACCTACTCCGAGCAATAGTCCAAGCAAAAAGTGATCAAATCGAGCAAAAGTGAATGAATTCCGAAATTTAGTTTACTACCACACATTTTTGTCATTGGAATCAAAAGAAAATATGTTCCCATAGAACAAATATGGTTGCTTGAATTGATCACCTGTCGTATCAGCTACCCTGTATGTTTATGTATTG
Source organism: Stomoxys calcitrans (assembly GCF_963082655.1). Lineage (NCBI taxonomy): Eukaryota > Metazoa > Arthropoda > Insecta > Diptera > Muscidae > Stomoxys > Stomoxys calcitrans. The sequence goes on from NC_081553.1 coordinate 10,617,889, forward strand.
GGTTGCCCAAAAAGTAATTGCGGATTTTTCATATAGTCGGCGTTGACAAATTTTTTCACAGCTTGTGACTCTGTAATTGCATTCTTTCTTCTGTCAGTTATCTGCTGTTACTTTTAGCTTGCTCTAGAAAAAAAGTTTAAAAAAGTATATTTGATTAAAGTTCATTCTAAGTTTTATCAAAAATGCATTTACTTTCTTTTAAAAAATCCGCAATTACTTTTTGGGCAACCCAATATATGCAATATTAAATATATTAATTTTTTTCTTTAGAATAACAACAAATCAGAAATATTTCCATTTCTTTATGTAATGGCTCACAAATATGCTAATTGGACACATTTGTGAACTTTTATAGATATTCCAAAAACTTCTTTGATGATTATTTTCTTTGAGAACGTCTTTAGGTAACTTATTGAATTCTATGAAAGTAAAGATGACTTCAATTAAAGCGAATTGCTCAAGTTCTAGTACAATTACTAATATTTAGAATTCCACATCTACCATCTCATATAAACAATAAATGGGCTAAAGTGTAGTTAGTCATTTTCAGTAATACAATGCAAATATTCACACTAGCACACTATTTATTGGATACTCTTGTTTTATGTCATATTCAATACTAGAGTTCTGGGAAAAAGAACAAATAAAAACATTTTCACTAATTGCAAACCGAAATTGGGTTTATGATTTAGAAGACAATTAAAAAGATTTTTCCTCATTCCTCTTCTCAGCTTGGAAACGTGTTAAAGCATTTCAATAATTTCATTATGAATAAAAACAAATATGGCCTACATCCCACAAATACATCCTTACGAATAAATTCATTTAAAGCTTATTTCGTTCAATGTTTTGTTGTTCCTTTGTGCACATTTCTCATCAATCAATGGCCACCAGATGTCCCATAAATTAATGTTACAATTATCAGCTAATGTGAAATTTATGGTGACAGCCACCGCATCTCATGCCCTAAGTCGCAGTTTGGCAATCAAAAATCTACTCAGGGCCAAAGTCACAACGTAGCTGTTGGTGTTGCTCCGTTCATCATGCTTGCAGCAGGAAAATGTAATTCATAGATATTAGCCAGGGAGGCCATATAAAAATAATTTTTACATAAACGACCACATTGCTGTCCGCAAAATACATGGACTTTTAACTGAATTTATTTACAACAAAGATGACCACTAAATATATTTATTTGCCGTAAATGTCATAAAGCGTTGCAACTCACGCAAAGGAAATTTCAGCGCTTTAACTTCCACTCACTGGATTTGATGCGAATGGTATTTGATATGTGGTAATAGCGAATAGCAATTACAGTTCATTGAGTTGTGTATAATTCGTGTGTGGAAAATGTTAAGGACAAAATGGGCATTAGGTTTAATAAATATTTGTTCATAGTTTATTTATTTGACATGACGTGTAGTTATAAAGTTAAGGGTTCATTGGCAGAGGTTTTGTTTCCCTTTTTACCTGCCACCATGAGCGTAGAAGACCTCTGGGGGTGGGCTAAGCACCCCTACAGTCAAAAACAAGTAAAAGCGTGCTAAGTTCGGCCGGACCGAATCTTATATACCCTCCATCATGGATCGCATTTGTTGAGTTTTTTGCGTGGTATCTCTTTTTAGGCAAACAAAAAATAATGAATAAGAACTGTTATGCTATTGAAGCTGTATCAAATTGTAGTCCGATCAGATTTAGACCATATTTACCACGTATGTTAAGGTCCTGCTAGAAGTCGTGGTGCAAAACTTCAGCCAAGAAGTGCATTCCGAAAGTCTGTTTATATGAGGGCTACATCAACTTTTAGACCGATTAAGGACACGTATGTTAAAGCTCTTAGAAAAAGTCTTTGTGCAAAATTTCAGAAAAATCAGAAAAAAAATTGAGTCCTCTAGAGTCTTAAGAAATATGATCGGAAAGTCGGTTTATATGGGAACTATATCAGGATTTGGACCGATTCGGACCATACTTTGTACATCTATTGAATGTCGAAGAAGACGTTATAGTACGAAATTGCGGCCAAACCGTAAAGGAATTGCGCCCTCTAAAGGCTCAAGTAGTATAATCTGGAGATCAGTTTATATAAGAGATCGAAGAATCGGTTCAATACCAGATATAGGGTTTTGAACCAATTCGGACCATACTCAGCACGTCTATTGAATGTCAGAGAAGACGTCGTAGTACAAAATTTTAGCCAAGTCGGACAAGAATTGCGCACTCTACAAGAAGCATAATCGGGAAATCAGTTTATATGAGAGCTATATTAAAACAGGAACCGATATGGCCAATTTACAATCCCAACCAATCTACACTAATAAGAATTATTTGCAGAAAATTTAAAGCACTCCTTGAAAAGTTGGCGTGCTTTGAACAGACAGACGAACAGACAGACAGACACACAGACGGACAGACAGACGGACAGACAGTCTGCCTGTTCTTCTGTCAGTCGAAAGCACGCTAACTGTCGAAGGAGTAAAACTAGCGGCCTTAAATTTTGCACAAATACTTCTTATTAGTGTAGGTGGGTTGTAAATGGCTTATATCGGTCCATGTTTTGATATAGCTGCCATATAAACCGATCTTGAGTCTTGACTTCTAGAGCCTCTAGAGGGCGCAATTTTCGTGCGATTTCACTGAAATTTTGTGCGTAGTGTTCTGGTAACACTTCCAACAACTACGCTAAGTATGGTTTTAATCGGCCCATGTTTTGATATAGCTACCGATCTTGGGTCTTGACTTCTTGAGCCTCTAGAGGGCGCAATTTTTATCCGATTTTATTGAAATTTTGCTCGTGGTATTTTGGTGTCACTTCCAACAACCGCGTTAAATAAGATTTAAATCGGACCATGTTTTGATATAGCTGCCATATAAACCGATTTTAAGTCTTGACTTCTAGATCCTCTAGAGGGCGCAATTCTCATCCGATTTAACTGAAATTTTGCACGTAGTGTTTTGGTAGCACTTCCAACAACTACGCTAAGTATGGCTTAAATCGGTCCATGGTGTTTGGCGATTTATGATATTTAAGCCATATAAATATTTCTTTCTCCTGCTGCTCGCTTTGGACAAGGCTTCAAAAAGAAGCTCTCTTATCACTGAGCTTAAAACTTTTACCGAAAGGCATTCATAGGCCGTGGGCTAATTCTCTTTTCAAAATGTATTACTGCATTTCGGTGCCGGACGTATAGCTGATCGAAAATTTGGATCTTAATCCACCCATAGCGAGGTTTTCATATAATCATAACAAACGAGGTCTGAAAATTTCAATTTAATTTAAATTTTTATTTACTACACTGCTATTTACCATCATCAAATACAAATTATTTGCATGTTTCTTTGGCATAATCAGTTAGTCAGTCATTCATATTTGTTCGTCATTGCCCACACAAAGGGATCAAATTCGTTTGGAGTTTCCAAGCAGCGATATGGCAATAATACACGAATCCAAGTTCCATGACACCATTAAGAACAGAGCCTCTGAGGCCTTCAAAACAAAGTAGCAATGAAATCAAAAAAATTCAAAAAATTCCATTTAAGTCAATGTCAGCTTACCATTCTTCGACTTGTAATAAATTTGAGATTTTTTCTCTCCCTCCATTTACTAGTAAGTATGTGAACAGTGCGCAAATTTTTTTTTAAGGATAAGATTTCTTTTAAATCTTATCCTTAAAAAAAATCATTTTGCAAAAAGAGTCTGTGTTTTTGTTTTCACTGCTTGGCACATAGAAATAAATATTTTCTTTTGCATATTGGAAATTTATGTGATGGCTTCATCATCAAGTATTTGCCGATTTTATTAAGTCTCTGAATGGAATCATATTTGTTCGTTGAGCTGTAACAAAGAGTTCAACTGAATTGCGGCTGTCATTCACTTCAATGTCTTTAAGTGAACTTGTGAGGGATTATAAGGAACAAATCTAAAAAAAAAATGTTTCTACATGGTCAATAGCCTTTTTATTTGCTCAGAAGAAGAAGGATTCACTTCACAAAAATAAAAACAAGGACAAAAATAAACAAAACTCTTGAAAGCAGAAATTTGGGTTTCCTTGATATTCATACCTTTGGAATGAGGATTCATTTGAATAACTGATTTTTAAAAAAGTCAATTTTAACCCTATGCGGTTAAGCACAGCAAAAACTTTCCCATGATTTCTGAAAAAAAGACAACGCCTTAAATCATGCTTTATTTATTAGAATGCTAATCTTTCACCATGTTTTACCCCACCAAGAATGTGATGGAATTCACCTAGGACATGTGCAATAAATCATAGAGGTTTTCTTTCACACCAATCACTGTTGGGCCTGCTGTGTATTAAGCCACACAGCAGGGTCAGCAGTGATTGGTGCCAATTGCCCCCTAACGCAACTATGCAACTCCTTTGCGTTCTTTTTTCATTGTTGTATTAAAAAGAATTGGATTATTTGCAATGCAATTTAGAAATTTGTCAATAAATAATATGCTGATGAAGGTCAACAAAACCCATAAAGTTAATCCATCATTTGTACGCCAAGCTGCAAAAAATATTTTCTTTATCATGTTCTCTATGAAAAAATATAAACCCAAACATTTTGTGGGATTATTTACTAAAGGCATTACAAAGTACGTGTGTGTTTTCGATAATACAAAATATGGCTAGCTATTTGAAGCTACTTTCAATAATGGACCACATTGTATTAAATAAGAGTGAAAACTAATAAAAGTATAGCATATTTTTGGGAGCCCTTAGGAGCTCATACTACACTCAAAAAAATATTGGTTTTAGGGAAGGCTACGATCCGAATTTCGGTTATACAAATGGAACGATGGATGTTGCAAAGACATAATTAAAGATATTTGGAAGTTATTCATAAAGCTTCTAACGGTTAGAAATATCTTACCGATCAAATATGAAAACAAGTAAAAGCGTGCTAAATTCGGCTGGGCCGAATCTTATATACCCTCCACCATGGATCGCATTTGTCGAGTTCTTTTCCCGGCATCTCTTGTTAGGCAAAAAAAAGTTCAAAAGAAAATATTTGTTCCGCCATTAGAAGGATATCAAGATATGGTCCGGTTCGGACCACAATTAAATTATATGTTGGAAACCTGTGTAAAATGTCAGCCATTTCGAATAAGAATTGCTCCCCTTGGGGCTCAAAAAGCAAAATAGAGAGATCGATTTATATGGGAGTTTTATCAGGCTAAAGACCGATTCAGACCATAATAAACACGTATGTTGATGGTCATTAGAGGATCCTTCGTACAAAATTTCAGCCAAATCGGATAAAAATTGCGACCTCCAGATCCCAGATCGGTTTATATGGCAGCTATGTCTGGTTATAGAACGATTTGAACCTAACTTAGTACAGTTGTTTTAAGTCATAGCGAAACACGTCGTACAAAATTTCAGCCAAATCGTATAATAATTGCGACCCCTAGAGGCTCAAGAAGTCAAGATCCCAGATCGGTTTATATAGCAGCTATATCAGGTTATTAACCGATTTGAACCCAATTTGGCATAGTTTTGAAAGTCATAATAAAAAAAACGTTGTGAAAAATTTCAGCCAAATCGGATAGGAATTGCGTCCTCTAAAAGCTCAAGAAGTCAAGTCCCAGATCGGCTTATATGACAGCTATATCAGGTCATGGAACGATTTGAACCTATCTTAGAACAGTTGTTGTAAGTCATAGCGAAACACGTCGTGCAAAATTTCATTCCAATCGGTTAAGAATTGCCCCTCTAGGGGCTCAAGAAGTCAAAACCCAAGGTCGGTTTATATGGCAGCTATATCAGGTTATGGAACGATTTGAACCATATTTGGAACAGTTGTTGGATACCATAACAAAACAAATCGTGCAAAATTTCAGTCAAATCGGATAAGAATTGCGCCCTCTAGAGGCTCAATAAGTCAAGACCCAAGGTCGGTTCATATGGCAGCTATATCAAAACATGGACCAATATGGCCCACTTACAATACCAACCGACCTACACTAATATGAAGTATTTGTGCAAAAGTCAAGCAGCTAACTTTACTCCTTCGAAAGTTAGCGTGCTTTCGGCAGACAGAAACAAAAGTTTGATCTTTTTAGTAGCTATATCTAAAACTAAACCGATCTGAACCATATACGACACGAATTTTGAAAAGCCTAACATAAGTCACTGTGTCAAATTTCAGTGAAATCGGATTAGAAATGCGCCTTTTATGGGGCCAAGACTTCAAATCGAGAGATTGGTCTATAAGGCAGCTATATCCAGATCTGGACCGATTTAGGGTAAGTTGCAGAAAAATTTCGAGGGGCCTAACACAACTCACTGTCCCAAATTTCGGCGAAATCGGCCTCAAAACCTTAAAACGAGATCGGTCTATATGGTAGCTATATCCAAATCTGGACCGATCTGCGCCAAATTGAAGAAGGATGTCGAACTTCCTCACACAGCTCACCGTCCCAAATTTCGGCGAATCGGGAAATAAATGCGCCTTTAGGGGCTCAAAACCTTAGATCGTGCGATCGGTCAATATGGCATCTATATGCAAATCTTGATCGATCTGAGCCAAATTGCAGAAGTATGTCGAGGGGCTTAATTTAACTCACTGTCCCAAATTTCGGCGGCATAGGACAATAATTACACCATTTATGGGCCCAAAGCCTTAAATCGAGAGATCGGTCCATGTGGCAGCTATATTCAAATCAGGATCGATCTGAGCCAAAATGAAGAAGGATGGCGAACTTCCTAACACAACTCACCGTCCCAAATTTCGGCGAAATCTGGCAATAAATACGCCTTTTATGGGCTCAAAACCTTAAATCTATATGGAAGCTATATTCAAATCTAGACCGATCTGTGCCATATTGCTAAATTATGTCGAGGGGCTTAATTTAACTCACTGTCTGAAATTTTGGCAAAGTCGGACAATAAATGCGCCTTTAATGGGCTCAATACCTTATATCGAGAGATCGGTCTATATGGCAGCTATATCCAAATCTGGAGCGATCTAAGCCAAATTGGCGAAGGATGTGGAAGGGCCTAACACAACTCACTGTCCCAAATTTCAGCAAAATCGGATAACAAATGTGGCTTTTATGGGCCTAATACCACAAATCGGCGGATCGGTCTTTATGGGGGCTATATCAGGAAATATTCCGATATAGACCATCTTCGAACTTTACCTGCTTATGAACAAAAAAAGAATCTGTGCAAAATTTCAGTTCAATATCTCTATTTTAAAAGACTGTAGCGTGATTTCAACAGGTAGACGGACGGACATGTCTAGATCGTCTTAGATATTTACGCTGATCAAGAATATATATACTTTATAGGATCGGAAATGGATATTTCGATGTGTTACAAACGGAATGACAAAATGAATATACCCCCATCCTTCGGTGGTGGTTAGTTCTCTTCCTGCTGGGTGTTAAAAATAATTGCTCTTAGTTATAATACCCTGTATCACAATGGTGGTGAAGAGCATAAAAATACCCAATACCTTTTTTATGCCTTGTTTTCTTGTTGGCTAAGAACATTGGCCTGCTAGCCATTTTCTATTGTCTCCTTAAACATTCGTATCCTTTTAAACAACTTTGTGTGTTTGCTTTGTATCCTTGAAATTACTTTCTTCTCCACGTGTAAACAATTGCCGCGGTTATCTCAACTATTTGCATGCGCTGTCAAGTAATTGACCTTTTTGCCAAACAAGAAGAAGAAGAAGAAGAGGTTTCCACTTAGTTTTTATGATTATCTTTTAAGTCAGTGGATGATCACATAAGACATGATTTTTATGGCAAATACTTTAGGCAAATTAGTAAATGACATTTCGACAACACGACATTCCACATTACTGTCGCCAGCTAATAAAAATTGTGTGTTGAAGTACTTGTGGCACCACCACTTGAGAAGCAACCAATTTGAAAAAAAAATAAAAAAGAGGTTTCCCAATTACAACTGGGAGAAGGTGTTAGAAATGTGAAAAGATGTATTTCTTACTTGGAAGGTTTTCGGGTCGACGCAGTCGGCATTAACAGCGTGGGCTACGAACGCATGAAACACTGTGGAACAGTGAGACGGTCAGCAGGACGACAAAAATCTTATGGGGAGATCCGGATTGCGAAGAGACTAGGCTATTACTGAAAGGAAGCAAGCAGGAGGTCAGAAAAGTTCTCGGTATCATAACATGTCACATAGGAGTACGAGCTCACTTATGCAAAATCGGTGCGGCCAGTGACAACATGTGGAGAAGTGAAGATACATTTGAGCATTTCCTATGTAATAGCCCGGCTCGCGGCTAACACACACCGGCACTTAGGTGGGAACACCATATCAGACATAAGCCAACTAAGGGGCAAGGTATGAAAACAATTAAGGATTTTGTAAAAAGCACGAAATTTCTGATTTAAATTTTTTTCGAAGTTACTTTTTACAATAGTATTTAGAGCGCACAACAAGCCGATTACCGCTTTAGGTGTATATCCATAGTGGCATGTAGCGGTTTAATATCCACACCCCCTTTTCAACCTTACTTAACCTAACCTACTTGCAAGGTCTTCCACTTGAAGTGGAAAACCACCGTTAAAAATGTTTTCTGATGGTCTCGCCAGGATTCGAACCCTGGCGTTCAGCGTCATAGGCGGACATGCTAACCTCTGCGCTACGGTGGTCTTGGAAAGTAAGAAGGAGGATCGCACGATCCGCAATGTTTGGTTGGCAGGCCAAAGCGAAGTAAAGGGGAATGAAATAGTAGACAATTTGGCTGTGAAGGCCAGAGGACTGCCGTCAATAAATATGGTTAATCCGTAGCCTTTCGGGTCGACACAATTCGACACTGTAGACAGCCAAATGGTTAGTAGAACGACGAAAATCCTATGGGGAGATTCGGATCGTGAGAAGACGAGGCTATTACTAAAAGGAAATAAGAAGGAGGTCAGTATAGATTTCGAAAATGTCCGTCCGTCTGCCTGCCTGCCGAAAGCACGCTAACTTTTGAAGGGGTAGGCTAGCCGCTTAAAATTTTGCACAAATACTTCTTATTGGTGTAGGTCGGTTGGGATTGTAAATGGGCCAAATCGGTCCATGTTTTGATATAGCTGCCATATAAAACGATCTGGGGTTTTGAATTCTTGAGCCTCTAGAGGGCGCAATTCTAGTCCGATTTGCCTGATATTTTGCACATAGTGTTTTGATATCACTTCCAACAACTGTGCTAAGTATGGTTCAAATCGGTTTATAATCTGATATAGCTGCGATATAAACCGATCTGGGGTCTTGACTTCTTGATCTTTTAGAAAGCGCAATGCTTATCCGATTTGGCTAGAATTTTTGCACGTGGTGTTTTGGTATCACTTCCAATATTTGCGCGAAGTATGGTTCAAATGAGGCCACCGTAGCATAGAGGTTAGTATTCCCGCCTATGACGCTAAACGCCTGGGTTCGAATCCTGGCGATACCATCAGAAAAAAAATTTTAGTTGTGGTTTTCCCCTCCTAATGCTGGCAACATTAGTGAGGTACTATGCCATGTAAAACATCTCTCCAAAGAGGTGTCGCACTGCGGCACGCCGTTCAGACTCGGCTATAAAAAGGAGGACCCTTAGCATTGAGCTTAAACTTGAATCGGACTGCACTCATTGATATGTAAGAAGTTTGCCCCTGTTCCTTAGTAAAATGTTCATGAGCAAAATTTGCATTTGGTGGACCCCCAGCATCTTGACCCCACATTTGGATATCAGATTCGTATTCTACTCGCAAATGCATTTCATTGGGTCCGATTTAGGGGTATTTTGGGGGTCACCCTAACACTTGGTGCGACAATTGGATATCAGATACATTTTCTTATACTAAGTACCTTTTATTCGAGTCCCATATTGTCGTGATTGGTCTAAATATACATGTGGTAGGTTTTAGGGTGGGGCAACCCCCCCCCCCCCCCCGCCCCTCGTTACCCCATCCGAAATTTGGATACCAATTTTTTTTGTTTTGGGAGTACTATAAGTGAGCATCTTGAAAAATTCAATTAAAATTTTTTCTCGAAGTAATTGTAGAAATAATTTCATTGAAATATTTGTCTTTAGAGAAAATTTAATTTCATGCTGTGTTCAGAAAAAAATTATTCCAATTTTGTGTACAGAGTAAGTTTAAAACATTTCATTGACATTTTGTTTTTTTTTTTAATTATAAAATTTTTTTGTTAGAAAAAATGTTATTAAAACTATGTCTACACCAAAATTTTTTTGTATTTTTCTCTTAAAAGATTGAATTGTTTATAATTTAAGCGAAAATATTACTGAAATCTTGTCTCTAGAAAATTATGTCATAAAAAAATTTTTATTTTTTTCTTCAGGAAAAGTTGTCAAAATGTCAAAATCACAATAAAATTCCTTTAGAAAAAAATTGTTATAAATTTAATCTTAAAAAAAATATTTTTAAGGGTCACGGGCCTGAGCTATATTTCGTCTCTAGAGAATATTTTATTTACAGAATATTTATTGAAATTTTGAAAAAAATATTTCAGCCACCCTCCCCCCTGGCTGCGTCCCTGTGTGAAGTTACAAATGGAATGACGAGGTTAGTACATACCCATTCTATGGTAGAGGGTATTTCAAATCCATTTGAGCATTAGAACTCAAATTATTCCACTTTGATCTCTACCTACAAAAAGATAACGCCCATTAAACTAAAAACACGCGATCCGTGGTTGAGGGTATGCAAGATTCGGCTCCGCAAAACGAAAGGCGATTTTACTGACTCCTTTAAATATTATCGAAACCAAAGTAATAAATGCTCTAAAGCTTAAGCTGCCAAGTTTACCAATTTTGCAGCCAATTTATACAAATTAATCGAGAACAGATTCCATGAACTTTTTACTTTGTATGCTTTATTTAAATCTGTTTTTCCATGAACGTTTTCTACCCTTCCTTAAAATGATTCCTTAATTGAGTGGACGCTTGAGGTAAACTAACTTTAATGTAATTTCTTTTTCTCCTTTTGCTTTGGCACCTGAGACGTTACTTGATAAGAAATTTCCGTTTTTAATCTTATTGTGCATTTTTTCTATGAAGGACAGATGGTAAAATAAATAGAATTTATTCCTCTAAACCCATAACTGCTTTAAGATTTAAAATGTTTTGTTATTATAAAAAGAGCTTAAACTGTTGCAGCCTCATACGCAAAACTTAATGTAGATTTAATAGAGGTTTATTTTTCAAATTTATATTAAGTTTTGTGAATAAGGCTGTTAATTTTTATAAGCTTACAGAAAGAGTTTCCACCAATTTTTAGATAAACGTAATTTCGAGCAAACTTTTCAGATAATGTGGTATTCGTTGAGAGAGATGGGTCAGTAAATGCGCTTGCTGTGGCTCAAGGAGTGAAAATCGAGCTATGTATATACATGAGAGCTATATCTAAATCTGAACCGATTTCCATGAAATTCACCAGTAATGTCAAGAGTTATTAGGAGATCCTTCCTGCCAAATTTCGAGAGAATCGGGTAACATATGAGCATTTTATTCCATTTTTAATGCAAATCGGACGAACATATATATGGGAGCTATATCCAAATCTGAATCGATTTTAATGAAATTCACCTGTAATGTCGGAAGTCATAAGAAAATCCTTTCTGCCAATTTTTGAGCAAATCGGTTAACAAATTACCATTTTATAACAGTATTACTGCAAATCGGGCGAACATATATATGGGAGCTATATCCAAATCTGAACCGATTTTTTCCAATTTCAATAGGCTTCGTTTCTAGGCCGAACAAAACGCCCATACCAAATTTTAAGATGATCGGATAAAAATTGCGACCTGCAGTTTGTACACAAATTAACATGGAAATACTGGCAGACTGACAGACTGACAGACAGGCAGATAGACAAACAGACAGACAGACAGACAGATAGATAGACAGACAGACGGACAGACAGACAGACAGACAGACAGGCTGACTGAAAGACAGACGGACAGACAGACAGACAGACAGACAGACAGACAGATAGACAGACTGACAGACTGACAGACTGACAGACTGACAGACTGACAGACAGACTAATCATCCGTGTTTGTTTATTTATTTCTAAATCTCTTTTTATACACAAAACTCTCACACGCAACCTTACATCCATAGTGCCATGGGGCGGACGTACATTCGCACCCTCATTTCCACCTTACCCAACCTTACCTAGTCCGGTATCAACTCGACTACTGGGGCGACCACTTTAACCAATATCTAATAACATGTAATGATTATGTAATATTTCAATTTAATAAGGCCAATAAACAATGCATCAACTCCAATCAATTCGCACACTAAATGCATATCCTTGTGGCGACAATTGTGCTACTCAGTTATTTTCCTATACAAATTTATTACGGAAATGTTTTGCTTCATTGTGATTGACGACCCATTGATTACAAATCTTTAACACAAAGTTTAGACCTTTGGCCTTTGCGGTGAGGAAAATAAATACATCCATGGAAAATGCTGCTCACGCTCACGTAACATCGATATATTTCTCCATTACCGCAAAACAAAATCCCATTAAGGAATTTTTATTTCTTTCTGTTTTGTAATTCAACTTTGCCAAAAGGCAGCGCAAGTGTTAATGGAAAATTCCTTAACACAATGCTAAAGCTGATGTTGCGTAACCGAGGAAGTTGCCTACCAATCTTTTTGGCATTTTGTGGGAAAGTCAATGAACGACCCAAAAACTGATTCCCAGCATTAGTTTCATGGCTTTTGCTGTTTTGTTTTCTTGCCGATGAAAGTATCTTCAATATGACATTTTAAGATTAAAGCAAAATTTGATTTAAAGTTTTCGAATGGGATAATTAAAACCCCCCTACTGCTACACTTCAGAAGAAGTATTTGCATTAGTTCCCTTGATAATTTACATTGAATGTTAACAATAAATGAAATGAAATTTTTATGATTAACCTGCTTTCACCTGTTCACCAAAGTTCCCACTCCTAATGTGGTCTCTGAGTGAATTTATATGCATTGGCACATGGAAGTGCTAAGAAATTGAAAGTATAAAAGGGCTAAACTGTAAAGAAGCGCCAAGAAATAATTCCGTTTCCTTAAGTAATTATGTGACACCCAATTTGATAGGCTCATTAACAACATGGCAAAGGTGTAGGTTTACTCATTTGCCAAAAACGTTTCGCCTACGAGAAACACATAAGCGAACAGACAATAAATAAAGAAGTAAAAGCGTTCTATGTTCGGTCTCGCCGATTCTTATATACCCTCCACCATGGATCGAATTTGTCGAGCTTTTTCCACGTTATCTCATTTTAGGCAAACAAAGGATAAAAGAAAAGAATTGCTCTGCTACTAGAGCGATATCAAGATATGGTCTGGTTCGGACCACAATTAAATTATATGTTGGAGACCTGTGTAAAATGTCAGCCAATTCGAATAAGAATTGCGCCCTTTGGGGACTCAACAAGCAAAATAGAGAGACCGATTTATATGGGAGCTGTATCAGGCTATAGACCGATTCCGACAATATAAACACGTATGTTGATGGTTATGAGAGGATCCGTCGTACAAAATTTCAGGCAAATCGGATAATATTTGTGACTTTTAGAGGCTCAAGAGGTCAAGATCGCAGATCGGTTTATATGTCAGCTATATCTGGTTATGAACCGATTTGGACCTTATATGGCATAGTTGTTGAAAGTCATGATAAAATACGTCATACAAAATTTCAGCCAAATCGGATAAGAATTGCGCTCTCTAGAAGCTCACGAAGTAATATGATCGGTTTATATGACAGCTACAATATATCAGGTTATGAACCGATTTGGACCGTACTTGATACAGTTATTGAAAGTCATAGCGAAACATGTCGTGGAAAATTTCATTCCAATCGGATTAGAATTGCGCCTTCTAGAGGCTCGAGAAGACAAGACCTCGGGGAGGCTTATATGACAGCTATATCAGGTTATGGACCCATTTCAACCAAACTTAGCACAGTTGTTAGAAGTCATCATAAAACACCTCACCGCAAAATTTCATTCCAATCGGATAAGAATTGTGCCCTATAGCGGCTCAAGAAGTCAAGACCCCAGAGAGGTTTATATGGCAGATATATCAGTATATGGACCGATTTCAACCATACTCAGTAAGTTGCTGGAAGTTACAATAAAACACCTCGTGCAAAATTTTGAAAGTCAGATAGATAGACCCATTGACAGATATATCAGTATATATATATATATATATATATATATATATATATATATATATATATATATATATATATATATATATATATATATATATATATATATATATATCCCGATTTTCGCTCCTAGAGCCACTGCAAGCGCATTTATTGGCAGGAAGGATTTTGACTCTTGACATTTCTGGTGAATTTCATAGAAATCGGTTCAGATTTAGATATAGCTCTCATATATATATCGTCCGATTTTCACTCCTTGAATCATTGCAAGCGCTTTTATTAACCAATCTTCAAAACATTGTACAACTCCTTGCTCAACGACTACCACATTATCTGAGAAGTTTGCTCGAAATCGGTTCAGAATTAGATATAGCTCCTATATATATGTTCGTCAGATTTTGGGCAATTTGCAATAATATTGTCATTTGTCAACCGTAGTTATTACAGTTTGAACATATTTGCTCGCCGAGGTCCATCAAAATTGGTTCAGAATTGGGTATAGCTCCAACATTGTACCTATAGGGTAGGTGTGGGGTATTATACAGTCGACACCGCCCGACTTTTGCCCTTCCTTACTGGTTTTAAATTACTCAAGGATACCCATAGAAATTGGGATTTTGACGTTGTTCTGCACAAGAAAATCTAAAATATCAAGTTAACACAATACAACTTTAATGCAATTGTAAGTAATGAATTTAATTTTGTTGCAAAAATTTCTGCTGAACCCAAAAATGCAATTTACTTGTTGTTGCCAGTGAAAAAAAGTACATTTGAAAGGAATGATGTGAGAAACATCAATACAAAGGAAATTGAAAGCATTCCTTCAACTGCCAAAAGGAAATCGTAGCATACACTCACATGTGGATACTCTCTCATTTCTTTTCCGGTTAATTCTTTTTATTTCTTTTGATTTGCTTTCCTTTGTTTGTGAAAGAGTGATTTTTACAAAAGCCATCCAGTGCTACATGCTGAAACATTTGCAATGGTGTTCAGCAATTCCATTTATAAACTGTTAGTGAATGAAACGTTAATTTCTAGAGAAAATGTATTTTCCATTTCACCACAACTGCCATTTCCTTCGAATGTTAAGGAAGGGAAACAAACTGTTTATAAAGAATTGTTGGTGCCAGTATAAAGCAACTTGTACTGCCTCCGTAGGGTGGAAAAAAATTTAACTAGTTTCATTCGTCCACTTTAGGCTAATCCAATTAGCCTAAATTGGGATGCCTCTTTGCTAACACGAGCCGGAACTTTGCTAAGGCAAACGGACAGACTTCTTGGGTTTTTTTACCCAATCTGCATTAATGGGTTATGTTTCGATGGACCGCATCCATGGATGGTATGTTACAAGTTCTTGAATGAGTTCTTCAAGTATATTTCAGCCATATCGGATAAAAATTGCGCCCTCTAGGAGCTCAGATCTAGAAAAAAACCGATGTGACTCCCTGATAATCCCAAACGACCTGTACTTATAGGAAGTTTTTGTGCAAAATTTCAAGCAGTTAGCTTTACTACAATACTTTCAAATTTAAGCCAGTTTCAGATTAGTCTAATATTTGAACTAACTTGTTTGAGCATTTTTGACAAAAATACACATTTATTTAACACATTTTGTTAGTCCCAAATCAAATAGCGTTAACCACTAAATGAAAAAGTCTTTTTATTTGCCTTACATTCGATTGCATGGAAAATTTAAGTTTCCTTGCACGAAGGGCCCAACACAACTCCATGTCCCAAATTTTGGCGACATCAGACAATAAATCCACCTTTTATTAGCCCAAAACCTTTAATCTAGAGATCGGTCTGTATGGCAGCTATATTCAAATCTGGACCGATGTGGGACAAATTTAAGAAGGATGTAGAAGGGCCGAACACAACTCACTGTCGCAAATTTCGGCGACATCAGACAATAAATGCACCTTTTATTGGCCCAAAACCTTAAATCTAGAGATCGTTCTATATTGCAGCTAAATTCAAATCTGGACTGATCATGGCCAAATTAAGGAAGGATGTAGAAGGGCCTAACACAACTTACTGACCCAAATTTCAACAAAATCGGATAATTAATGTGGCTTTTATAGGCTTAAGACCCTAAATCGGCGGATCGGTCCATATGGGGGTCTACATCGGTCTATGACCTGATACAGCTCCCACATAAACCGGTTTCCTGATTTGGCTTCTTGAGCCCTTAAAGATGCAATTTTTGTCTGATTTGGCTGACATTTTGCATGTATTGGGTTGGCCAAAAAGTAATTGCGGATTTTTCATATAGTCGGCGTTGACAAATTCTTTCACAGCTTGTGACTCTGTAATTGCTTTCTTTCTTCTGTCAGTTATCAGCTGTTACTTTACTTTGCTTTAGAAAAAAAATGCAAAAAAAGTATATTTGATTAAAGTTCATTCTAAGTTTTATTAAAAATGCATTTACTTTCTTTTAAAAAATCCGCAATTACTTTTTGGGCAACCCAATAGTATTATGTTCGAAATCGAAATCGGCGTATAACCTGATATAGCCTCCATGAAAACCGGTCTCTCGATCATTCTTGTTCGGTTCCACCATAGGATGGGGGTATACTAATTTCGTCATTCTGTTTGTAATACCTCGAAATATGCATCTGAGACCCCATAAAGTATATATATTCTTGATCGTCATGTCATTTTAAGTCGTTCCTGCCATGTCCGTCCGTCTGTCTGTCTGTCGAAAGCACGCTAACCTTCGAAGGAGTTAAGCTATCCGCTTGACATTTTGCACAAAATACTTTTTATTAGCGTAGGTCGGTTGGGATTGTAAATGGGCCAAATCGGTCCATGTTTTGAAATAGATGCCATATAAACCGATTTTGGGTCTTGACTTCTTGAGCCTCTGGAGGGCGCAATTCTTGTCCAATTTGACTGAAATTTTGCACGTGGAGTTTTGGTATCTCTTCCAACAACTGCGCTAAGTATTGTATGATTGAATTCGGTTCATAATCTGGTGTATCTGTCATATAAACCGATCTTGGATCTTGACTTCTTGACTTCTTGAACCAATATAGCGCGCAATTCTCATCCGATTTGGCTGAAATTTTGCATGAGGTATTTTGTTATGACTTCCAGTAACTGTGGTGTTTGGCGCAAATCGGTTCATAATCGGTTCATGGGATCTTGACTTCTTGAGCCTCTAGATGGCGCAGTTTTCATACGATTTGAAAGAAATTTTGTACAACGGCTACCCTCATGACCTTCAACATACATGTCTAATATGGTCTGAATAGATCAATAGCTTGATACAGCTTCCGATTTCCCGATTTTGCTTCTTGAGCACCTAAAAGGCGCAATTCTTATCCGAATGAACTGAAATATTACACAATAGCATATTCTTATTCAACATTCTTTGTTTACCTAAAAAGAGATACTGTGCATAAAACTTGACAAATGTGATCCTTGGTGGAGGATATATAACATACTTGTTTGAGTTTCTCTTTCCCCACTGTGGTGTACGCCTTAATCGGTCTTTTGCAATACAGAACTGCCTTTGACATTACCTGTCTCGTTGTTATTGCCCCAATAGCCATTTGACTACAACTTATCACATTCACAATCGCAGTAGCGCAATCGTATTAGCACTAAACCAATTCAAGCATTGAGTACTCCACTCGAATGACACAATGCCTCTCCATGCCATGCCTCTTCCCCAGCTTCGAACCATGTGTGTAGCTACAACTATCAGGTGGCATTTGTGTTAAGATTCCTCCCGTCCATTTATGCATCCCTGGTATGTGATTTGTGTCTCACACTCGACCTTAATTATCGCCTCAGGTATTCGCTTTTAACTTCTGTCGATAACCCATAGTCTTAAGTCTATTTTTCACGAGAGTTCTCATGTAAATTGCCTGGGTTTCATAGCCAGCATCATGCCCGAAATCGTCTCATGTGCCCTGGTCTGTGCACTCCTCATAGTATGATCTTCATTTCACTAGTAAGAAGGCAGATCTCTATTTTCTGGAACTCGGCATTGAGAAACCTCTGTCTGGTTCAGTTATGCAATATCAATACAACATTTTAGCATAATCTCATATAACATAGACGTGCTTTCCATATTTGAACAAAGCGCTAGATGTCCCACTCCTTGCAATGGCAACCGACATACACCCTCTATATAAACTCTTGACTAGACTACACTGTGCACAGGTTTGGGAGTCTCCATTCGTCCTGCCCAGTGTGATAAAATCGAAGGAACAAGTAAAAGACCTAACGTTTGAGAATGGGAAATTTTTTATGTTTAGAGGAGAGATGTTATCGTGTGCAAAATTACGAGTCCCTAGGTGATCTGGGCGCCACTTGGCAAGCATCACATTTGGCTTGGCACAACAAACATTTTTATACCCCCCACCGAAGGATTAATTTTGTCATTCCGTTTGCAACATTTCGAAATATCCATTTCCGACCCTATAAAGTACATATATTTCGGATCGTCGTAAAATTTTAAGACGATTTAACGATGTCCGTGTGTCTGTCCATCTATCCGCCTGTCCGTCTCTAACTCTATGTTATAATAACTCTATAGCAAAAATTGAGATATTGAGCTGAAATTTGGCACAGACACGTCTTTTGATGCACGCTGGATAAGTTCTTGAACGGGCCAAAACGGACCATATTTGGTTATAGCTGCTATATAGACCGATTTTCCTATAAAGGATCCAATACCCATAAAAACTTTATTTTTCTTCCTTTTTTACTAAAATTTGAAACTGTGAGTAGTTTAAGGCTTCCCGATAACTGACCCAAATATAGTTCAGATCGGACTATATTTAGATATAGCTACCATATAGACCGATCTCCCGATAAAGGGTCTGAAGATCATTAAAGTTTCATTTATTACCCGATTTCGCTGAAATTTGCAACAGTGAGTAGTTTTAAGCCTACCAACATCTGACCTAAATGTGGTTTAGATCGGACTATATTTAGATATAGCTGCGATATTTATTGTATATCCTCTACCGCAGGATGGGAGTATATTAATTTCGCCATTCCATTTGTAACATATTTTCTGTCTGTCTCAAGCTCACTAACTTTCGAGCGATAAAAGTTTGAAATTTTGCAAAAATGCTTAATGAAAGTAGGTCGGTTGGGATTGAAAATGAGCCATATCGGTCCATGTAATATTCAAACTGCCATATATATTTATGTCGTAACTTGGGTCACTAGAGGGCGTTATTATTGTACGATTTGAGTAAAATTTTGCACCACATGTTTTGTTTTATCTTCCAGTAATATAGCCGAATATACTTTACGAGTAATCCTGAGACGACAATTTAGAAAAATGTCAAGATAGGTGTAACTTTCCCTCCTGTTGTTTAGTTACTATTCGAAACTCTGACACATGTGCCTTCTCTTTTTGCCTATTCTTTTAAAATTCCTGTTATTTTCGAATAAATGGAATTTTATGCCACAGTGCAATGGCATCCAAATTTCGCTCCCGAAGTTATAAATACCTTGTGTCCGTTTACATTTAAATTTGTTTTGATTTATGATCTCTCAAATACATGATTTTCTAAAATATCTGTTTACATCGACCTTATGTTAAGGACCAATGAAATCAGAGCTTGCATTATATTTGTAATTTAGTTAGTAAAAATATTTGTCAATAAATAAATAAAAATCTGTTTGCAGTTGCATAACTTTATGGCTTAGCAATCTTCTCCTAATTAGTTATTGTTAAATCGCTTTTAAATGAAGTAATATTTACACTGAAATCATTTCAATGGCAATTCCATTTAAATCATTGATTTGACTATTGTGATTGTGGCACTATATACATACGTATGTGTCCACAAAACACAATGGATGTAGTTAAATGAAAAAAAAACAAGTAAAAAGGCGTTAAGTTCGGCCGGGCCGAACTTTGGATACCCACCACCTCGGGTATATATGTAAACCACCTTTCATCAAAATTCGGTGAAAATTTCATACCTTATACTCATATACCTCATACCGATCTGAACTATATACGACACGGATGTCGAAAAGCCTAACATAAGACTTTGTCAAATTTCAGTGAAATCGGATTATAAATGCGCTTTTTACGGGGCCAAGACTTTAAATCGAGATATCGGTCTACATGGCAGCTATATCCAAATCTGGACCGATTTGGGCCCAGTTACGTCAACATGTCGAAGAGCCTAACACTAAGCACTTTCCCAAATTTCGATGAAATCGGACAATAAATGCCTCTTTTATGGGCCCTAAACCTTAAATCGAGAGATCGGTCTATATGGCAGCTATATTCAAATCTGGACCGATCTGGGAAAAATTTAAGAAGGACGTCGAAGAGCCTCACTAAACTCACTGTCTCAAATTTCAGCGACATCGGACAATAAATGCGTCTTTTATGGCCCCAAAACCTAAAACCTAGATATCGGTCTATATGGCAGCTATATCCAAATCTGGACCGATCTGTGCGATATTGCAGAAGTATATCAAGGGGCTACACTTAACTCACTGTTCCAAAATTTCGGGGACATCGGGCAATAAATGAGCATTTTATGGGCCCAAAACCATAAATCAAGAAATCGGTCTATATGGCAGCTATATCCAAATCTGAACCGATCTGGACCAAGTTAAAGAAACATGTCAAAGGGTCTAAGACAACTCAGTGTCCCAAATTTCAGCGAAATCGGATAGTAAATGTGGCTTTTATGGGCCTTAGACCCTAAATCGGAGGATCGGTCTATATGGCAGCTATATCCAAATCTGTACCGATCTGGTCCAAATTAACGAAGGAAGTTGAAGGGCCTAACACAAATCCCTGTCCCAAATTTCAGCAAAATCGGATAATAAATGTGGCTTTTATGGGCCTAAGACCCTAAATCGGAGGATCGGTCTATATGGCAGCTATATCCAAATCTGGACCGATCTGAGCCAAATTGACAAAGGATGTCGAAGGGCCTAACACAACTCACTGTCCCAAATTTCAACAAAATCGGACAATAAATGTGGCTTTTATGGGCCTAAGACCCTAAATCGGCGGATCGGTCTATATGGGGGCTATATCAAGATATAGTCCGATATAGCCCATCTTCGAACTTAACCTGCTTATGGACAAAAAAAGAATCTGTGCAAAATTTCAGCTCAATATCTCTATTTTTAAAGACTGTAGCGTGATTTCAACAGACAGACGGACAGACGGACAGACGGACGGACATGGCTAGATCGTCTTAGATTTTTACGCTGATCAAGAATATATATACTTTATAGGGTCGGAAATGGATATTTCGATGTGTTGCAAACGGAATGACAAAATGAATATACCCCCATCCTTCGGTGGTGGGTATAAAAATGAAACCAAAATTACTAAACTATTGTGGTAGAGAGTATAGAGAATATTGTTTACAACTAAATTTGAACAATATTCATTTGGAACAGTTCAATACTGAAATATAAATCCGCCAATAGAGCTAAATGCGGAATAGTTTTGTTTGCGAACTTGGTAAATTGCAAGGGATAATATATCAATATATGTATGTTGACTTGCCGGCATTTAAATCGACAGTGATAGCCAGCATAAAACAAAACAAATGGTGGAAAGTACAAAGCTTTAGCCACTTCTCAACTTTCGCATTGAGGTTAGAAGTTCAGATAATAATTACCACTATGAATATTGCGCAGGCAGGGTCAATGAAAGTAGCTTAGCTCTGGTAGTCATAGCAATGAATTGTAGTATTCCGCAGTCACTAGTATTACGTGTCTCTCGTGACAAACTTATGGCTCTGCATTTTGAACATTTTAAAGGGAATGTGCATGTAAATGTATAGATTCAAAGAATTTATCATCTCATCTACATATTCAGTAGCATAATGCAAGCCTCAGACCATCTGCAGCATGTACACTGTATATGTAAAATTGTGTTTATATGCTAGACCCACAAACCTATACATGTATACTTATAGGCAGATGTTGCTTTGCCAACCATTTCAAGGAAGAAGCCCACACAAGCTTCCATTGTATTCGAGGACAATAGACATTGTCCTACAATTTAACATTAATGTATTTTTTCCTGCAAATTTCACAGTATAAACGTGGAATACTGATTTGCGTTTATTCGCCTAGCAAATAATTCCATTGGGATTCCTTAGTTAGTAGGACACTTGTTTAATATGGTCATATAGCACTGTCAATTACATTTAAATATGCACTGCACTCCTACGTTTGGTTAGACTTGAATAATAATGTCTCATGCATAGGGAATTTCATAACGACCTTTAAAAAATTATTTCAATTTAATGTTTGGGATAACACATCGCGTTCAAGCTGTTACACTGTATTTGATGGCCATGTGGGTTTTGCTATATTTTATTTCGGTGGTATTTATCGTTGGCTTAGAACCATCAAAAGGATCAAACCTACAAAATCAAAACTCTAAAAAAAAATAAAAAATACAGAAACAAAAATTCATACTTGATATCGAGAGATTCTGTGAGCTTGTGAGTTGTGTTCAATTGTTTTAATTTTGTTGTACATGGTGACGTATGATGTATGCGAGGTATAAAATGTAGATATAACTTATACGCACCAAGGGATTTTCAATATGTGGCTAGGGGCGGGTTGATTCGTATGGATGAAAAAAAATATAAAAATCATATAGCAAAAACGTAATCTATATGAATTTCTAAGAAACTTTTCCAAGGAAACCATGTATCTAAAATTAAATCCTAATGCGCGCCTCTCACCTTGGAAAAATCATTAATTTTTTTCAAGTCTATAGTAGCGTATAAGGATTTTGTTTTAGATACAGGGTTTCTTCGAAGAAGTTTCTTAGAATTTCATATAATGTACGTTTTTGCTATACGATTAAAAAGAAAAATTGAATGACCATAAGTTAGGAGTCAGATTTTAAACTCAATGGCCACTTGGGCCAAAGAAATCGTTTGTTACGCATGCCAGCTAAAAACGTGTTAGCTAGAAACGACAAAAGAATGAGAATTGCCCGAACGTTTTAGCAATCCTTCAGTGCATGTGTTTTTCAACTTGGTCGTTGGACATCGTGAACACCACTCAGACAGGAGAATGACACAAAAAACTATTATTGAGCGGCAAACACACATAGCTATACTCCGTTGTGTGTTTGTACATGCTTTCTTTACATATACCCACCACCGAAAGATGGAGGTGCATTGATTTTGTCATTCCGTTTGTAACACAAAGCGCCCATCAAAGCCACATTTAATATCTGATTTCGCCGAAATTTGGGACAGTGAGTTGTGTAAGGCCTCTCGACACCCTTGTTCAATACGGCCCAGATCGTTGTTTAAGATCTTGGACCGATCTCTATTTAAGATCTTGGACCCATAATAGGCGCATTTATTATCCAATTTCGCTGACATTTGGTATAGTAAGTCGTCTAAGACTCCTCGATATTCCTGCTCAACACGGCTCAGTTCGGTCCAGATTTGGATAAAGCTGCCATATATACAGATCTTCCGATTAAAGGTTTTTGACCCATAAAAGGTGAATTTATTAACAGATTTTGATGAAATTAGGCACAATGAGTTGCGTTAGTCCCCTCGCCATTCGTACCGACTATGGTAAAGAGGACGAGCTTGCTCTACACACTGTAGGGATACTGTAATCTGTGGGTATGCCTCTTGCGACAAGTAAGCTAAGTTTTCAGGACCAGGCCCGAAGGACAACGAATGATAGATGGTCACAAAGAGGGGGCTGTGAGCATTCCAAAACTACATGGCCTAATCTATACTTGAAGAGATCAACCGCTTTGCTGGCATTGGCTTGGACTGACGTCTCAGTCATTGTGTCCGTCATGACAGGTCACTGTCTAATCGGAAAACATGCTGACAGACTGAAGGCTGCTAGCAACGACTTTCGCAGAAGCTGTGAAGACGTCAAAGAAGAAGCAACTATAGATCACCTTTTGTGTGTGTGTCGCGCTCTAGCAGCCAGAAGGAGTTTCACTTTAGGTTATCATTTCTTTGAGAACCTGTCTGATTTAGCGGATGTGAACATTCGCAAGTTATAGGGCTTTAGAAGGTGATCTGGATGGTTCAGCAGTAGGAACTAGAAGGCATCTTCCTTCTTCTGTTCCTGTGGTATCACAAGGGACAAAAACGTGAGTCTGTGACCTAATCTAAACCTAACCTAAACCTTAACCTAACCTAATATAAACCTAACCTAAACTTAACCTAACCTAAACCTGACCTTAACCTAACCTGAACCTAACCTGACCTAACCTAAAATAACCTAAACCTAACCCTAAACCTAAACCTAAACCTAAACCTAAACCTAAACCTAAACCTAAACCTAAACCTAAACCTAAACCTAAACCTAAACCTAAACCTAAACCTAAACCTAAACCTAAACCTAAACCTAAACCTAAACCTAAACCTAAACCTAAACCTTAACCTAAACCTAAACCTAAACCTAAACCTAAACCTAAACCTAAACCTAAACCTAAACCTAAACCTAAACCTAAACCTAAACCTAAACCTTAACCTAAACCTAAACCTTAACCTTAACCTAAACCTAAACCTAAACCTAAACCTAAACCTAAACCTAAACCTAAACCTAAACCTAAACCTAAACCTAAACCTAAACCTAAACCTAAACCTAAACCTAAACCTAAACCTAAACCTAAACCTAAACCTAAACCTAAACCTAAACCTAAACCTAAACCTAAACCTAAACCTAAACCTAAACCTAAACCTAAACCTAAACCTAAACCTAAACCTAAACCTAAACCTAAACCTAAACCTAAACCTAAACCTAAACCTAAACCTAAACCTAAACCTAAACCTAAACCTAAACCTAAACCTAAACCTAAACCTAAACCTAAACCTAAACCTAAACCTAAACCTAAACCTAAACCTAAACCTAAACCTAAACCTAAACCTAAACCTAAACCTAAACCTAAACCAAAACCTAAACCTAAACATAAACCTAAACCTAAACCTAAACCTAAACCTAACCTAAACCTATGGTTAAGATAGTTCTACATTTCGATATAAGTGCCATATAAAGCGATCTCGCAATTTAAGATCTTGGGCCCATAACAGGTGTTCCGATTTAGTTGTAGCTACCATATATACCGATCTCCCAATTTAGGGGTTTAGACCCCGAACATGTGAATTAATTACATGATTTAGCTGAAATTTAGCACAATGACTGGGAATGGCGTCACTACAACACCAAACGGTGGCGAACTATATCATAGCTGCCATAACACGAGGCATGAATTTGGCTGTGGATTGTCTCCTTGTCTCCAGCTTTACTCCGTTGGATGAGAGGCTAGCCGCAATCAGCATAAAAGCCATCAGCCTTATTTGTGCCCGTTCCCCGACGAAAGACAAAGACGAGCAGACCAAGGATATTTTCTACGAGCGCCTAGAGAGAGAATGTCGTTCTGGGAGATTTTAATGCGAAGATAGGGAAGGAAGGCATTTTTGGTCCAGCAGTCGGAAAGTTTAACCACCACGAGACAACGTCCAGAAATGGTTTGAGGCTGATAAATTTCGCCGCGGCAAAAAACATTGGAATTAGTAGCACCAGATTTCAACATAAAAATATTCACAAAGCCACATGGCTGTCACCCGATCAAAATACGAGGAACCAAATTCCCAACTGCTTGATAAAAACACTCCTTATTCCTATGATAAAATGGCGCAGTGGCAAACTATTGCCCACTCCATGGAAAATGCCGCGAAATCCGTACTTGGGTACTGGAAGCCTCGACCAAGAGTGTCGAGATGATACTTAAGCCGAGAATGCGGCATACAGAGCAACCCTACAATCAGTAGCAAAGCGCCAGATGAAGGAGAGATTTCGGGAAAAAGGAGAGGGAGCAGAAACGTCTATTTTGCAGAAAGAGAAAGGAAATGGAAAGAGGTGGTACGACCAAGAGTGTCGAGATGATACTTAAGCCAAGAATGCGGCATACAGAGCAACCCTGCAATCAGTAGCAAAGCGCCAGATGAAGAAGAGATTTCGGGAAAAAAGAGAGGGAGCAGAAACGTCTATTTCGCAGAAAGAGAAAGGAAATGGAAAGAGTTGGCACGTGACACTGATACTACCGGTGTTGTTATATGGTTTTAAGGCATAGGTACTTGTGAAAGTAGATGAGGCAGTGCTTGGAGTATTTGAGATAAAGAATCTTCGTAAAACATATATGGACCAGTTTGCGTTAATGGAGACTATAGGCGGCGTATGAACCAGGAGCTGTATGACGACGATAGCATAGCTACGCGCATCAAAATACAACGGCTGTGTTGGTTAGGTCACGTTGTCAGAATGGATGAAGAAGCTCCAGCAAAATGGGATAACAATGGTGGATTCCAGGAACCAAGGTGTCAAATCGTGAGATCGGTTAAAATAGGAGCTTATGCGATATCCGAATCTCAACCCAGCTGCCCATTTATAATCAATAAAGGGTATCTGTGCAAAATTTGCGGATTATTCATTCGTTCGGCCGCTATCGTGATTTCGTCGTTTCAAGAAAACTATCAAATCTATTAAAGGTGGGTGATTTATTACTCACTCTCAACCATATTGCTTGAATAACGACTATAAACCATGAACACACGCACTCGATTACAGAGTTTCGTATTAAGTGCTGTGATTGACGACTTCATTGCTCATGAATATTTATATCTTAATAAAGCCACCAAATTGTGCGTGACAAAACTTAACAACCTCTTTTGTATTCAATTACATCTTGAGGTGACATTTACACCTTCAGATTTTTTGTGCACCTTTGCCATTTCATTCATGAAACGCTGTCAGATTTCTTTGGCGGTTACGTTTGATCTTATTCTCAATCCTCCAATTAAGGCATTTTAAAATCACTTAAAGGTGTTCTTTTTCGTTTTGTTCTTCGAATGAAATGTGATGTGGGATAATATGTCAATGATACAGACCACAAAAGGATTCACAGAAATAGTAACTAAGGAGTTGCAGATAATACGGTAATGGCTGAGAAGTACTACCTTCATTTCTACAATAATTGTTTGTGGTTATTCATTATACCAATCACCATAGGATGGGAATGTACTAATATAGTTTTCTCATATAAAAATACTTGACGTGGGTGTGTGTTTACCCATGCTTTTTTGAATCAACCACGTTGCCTTCGTACGAATTTCGTATTACGAAAGCAGACGATAAGAAAAATAGTACTTTTTTCTCATATCAATGAGTGCTGTCCGATTCAAGTTTAATTTTAGTGATAAAGGATATCCTTTTTGTAACTGGGTCCGAACGGCTTGCAACAGGGCGACAGCTCTTTGGGGGAGAAGTTTTTACTGGTCATAGTATCTCACAAATGTCTCCACCTTTAGAAGGGGATAACCACCGGTGAAAATTTTTCAGTTGTTCTCGCCATTATTTGCCAGGATGCAACCACTGCACTGCGGTGGCCTCACCAACTTAATACCAGATTACCAAAATTGGAATGTACCTGTAAATTGTATACTTAGCCAGCATTTTTTGGTTAAATACGTACTTTTTACGAGATCTGCTATACAAATTTGTGGCCTAAAAAATCATCAAAACGTTTTTATTGTTATTCAAAGTATGCTCCAGCATTATTTATAAATTTTTTCTTGCCCTCAAACCAATTGCCGAAGCACTTTTCCGTTCCGACAAAATGTACCCGAAAACATGCATTGTACAACGTACACTCACTGAAATCCGAATCAATCTTTCTTTTTGCTGAAGGGCTTATTTTATGCATTCACTCATCTCGTAACTTGGTGTCTTGTTTATCCGTTTTACTCACTTCTCATACCTCATACAATGTTGTATTTTTCAACGAAAAGTACAGTTCTTGAAACATTCTATGATTGTAAGTGTGTCTTAAAAGCAGAAATGAATGGTCTTGCGCAGGGTTGTGGTGGTTATAATGATAAAGAGCGAACAGCTCAAATACAGCAACAACAACTGATTTCGGACGACCTGAATTAAAGTTGAATTCACCATACCATCGATAAACACTGGTCCTTGATGGAGCTTCATCGCCAAAAATTTAATTAAGTTCATCGATGCACTGTTGTTGAGTTAATCCACGTGGAAAGTTGTAAAAAAATTTTCACGATTTAATTCAATTCTTTGGGCGAGATGAATCATTACATGTTACTGTAAACAAAATAAATAGCGCTCGTATACCAAAACGTTCTGAATACGTTTTACGATGGAGCTGTCAGTAGGCAGATAGTAACACAAGGGATGTGCAATCCCGAAATAAAAAAAGTAACCCTCGTACAACGACCGCCCAATCTCCCGATATAGATTTTGATTAAATTTGGCACAGTGAGTTCTGGAATACCCCAACCAATTCCCATTAAATGTGGTTAAGAACGGACCATATTTCTATATAGCTGCTATATCAACCGATCTTCCGATATAGGGTGTTGAGCGTAAAAAAGGAACATTTTTCATTCGATTTTAATGAGATTTATCACATTAAGTTTTGGTAGACCTCTACACCTTTTTGTTGAATATTGTCCAGATTGGACTGCTGCCATATAGACCGATCTCCCGATATATAGTGTTGAGCCCATAAGAGAACCATTTTTCATCCGATTTCGAAGAAATTTGGCGGTTGAGTCTTCGTAGATCCCTACCTATTCTTTTGCAATGACTGGCATATAGACCGATCGCCCGATATAGAATGCTGAGCACATAAGAGGAGCATTTTTCATCCGATTTCGATGAAATTTGAGACAGTGTCTTTTGGTAGACCGCTACCCGTTCCTGATAGATGCCATGAACATTCCATTAAGGACCAGGGACAATCTTCTCACATATTAATGAGTGCTTCTAGTTTAAGCAACACCTCTTTGTTAAGAAGTTTTTACATGGCTGCCTTACCAAATGGTACAGTACCTCACAAATATCGCCAGCTTTAGGAGGGGATAACTACGCCGCTTTGCTTTCATTCTCCAGTACATTTTATTTGACCTTTATGTTGCCATAGTTGTTAAATAAGTCCTAGATGGCCATGTTTTGGGGGTTGGACGGCTCCTTAGACTTTTCGCCCTGAATGTGGATATGCAATTCATCCTCATCTCCCAAATACCTTTCATTTAAGATTTATAGTGCTTTATATGCCTGCCTCGGTGGTGTCTTGGGGGTGGGGTGGTAACCCTGACATATGGTCCTAAAAATAGATAACATATTCGTCTAGTACTCTCAAATATCTTTTCATACCCTCCACCATAGGATGGGAGGTGTACTAATTTCGTCATTCCGTTTGTAGCACCTCGAAATATACGTCTAAGACCCCAATATTTATGAGAAATTTAGTATTGAGTAGATAACCAATCTGATTCTTATTGCCGAGCCCAAATGGCATGCCGCAGGACGATACAACTAAGTTATGAAGTATTCACAAATGTTGCCAGCATGCAAATGCAAATTTTGCCCATGAACATTCCACTAAGGGACAGGGGCAAACTTCTCACATATCAATGAGTGCAGTCCGATTCATACTTCAATCTCAATGATACGGGGCCTCCTTTTTATAGCCGAGTCCAAACGGCATGCCGCAGTGCGACACCTCTTTGGAGAGAAGTTTTAAATGGCAGTGTACCTCACAAATGTTGCTGGCATTGGGATGGGAAAACCACCGCTGAAATTTTCGCCAGGATTCGATCCCAGGAGTTTAGTGTCATAGACGGACTTGCTATGCTCTGCGTTACGGCGGCCTCTAATTGAATACATTTTGTATCCTAAAGAACATTATTTTTAGACCACATTCACTGAAGCCACTTTAAAAACAAAATCAACCAAAACTCTTGTCTCAGCTCCCACAGAAACAACATTCAATAAACCTCTGTTCGTTTTCTTTTGATAATTCTTGATAAAGAATTCCAAATACCGCTTTTGTTCATTCCACAGTTTAAAAACCCCTAAGTAAGCCAAAACAATTTAAAGAATTCTTGTTTCTTATTTTTTAGCACAAAAACGTCTTTAAATGCATTTATGGGAGTCTGAGAAAAATGCGTTCTTACGCCTTGGTTTGTGTTACACTTCACTGAAGTTCATTTTATGCAGGATTTCGAAAAAAAAGTTGTTATATTCATCAACCTTCAATGAATTGGAAAAAGCGTGTATGTGTGTGTAAACAGTTGATACTGAAGCATGAGAAAACATATCAAGAAACCTTAAAATATAACAGCTGACAGTGAAAGACTAAAAAAAAATATCCAAACATAAAATGTCGAAAACCGTTTTTGTTGAAGAAGACTTGGAATTTAAAAACATATGGCAAAAATCGTGCGGAGCCTACTATATAATACCCTACACCTACCCTACAATTATAAATTCGGTCAATATATATATATACATGTATATGGGGGGCTATATCTAAATATGAACCGACTTTCAAACAGGTCGTTCGAAATTGTTGTCACTACGGCCATATAAGTGCAAATCCGGCGATAAATATGTGTGGGTGCTACATCCAAATTTGAGCCGATTTTGATGAAATCTCGCAGATATGTTAAGATCAGTAGCAAACAAACAAAAGCGTACTAAGTTCGTCCGGACCGAATCTTATATACCCTCCACCATGGATCGCATTTGTCGAGTTAATTTCCCGGCATCTCTTCTAAGGCAAAAAAAGGGTTAAAACAAAAGATTTGCTCTGCTATTAGAGCGATATCAAGATATGGTCCGGTTCAGACCACAATTAAATTATATGTTGGAGACCTGTGTAAAATGCCAATTGGAATAAGAATTGCTCCCTTTGGGGCTCAAGGAGCAAAATAAAGAGACCGATTTATATGGGAGCTGTATCAGGCTATAGACCGATTCAGACCATAATAAACACGAATGTTGATGGTCATGAGAGAATCCGTCTTCATTTTGGTCTATAATTTAACCATGAATCGTTTTACAAACAAACAAACAACGCTTGCAAATTATTGAATTTTATCAAAATGCGTGCTCTGCTAAGAAAATTGAAATAAAGAAATTGTGTTCAGCGAAGAAGCTAATTTTTCGCTAATGGGTGGGCAAATAAGCAGAATTGTCGATTTTGTAGTGAAGATCAGCCAGAAGCTTTGCAAGATCTACCAATGCATCCAGAAAAAGTCACAGTTTTGTGCGGTTTATGGGCTGGTGGCATCAATGGACCGTACTTCTTCAAAGATGGTGAATGGTGAGCGCTACCGTGACATTATATCCAACTTTTCTTTTCCCCAAAATGCAAGAGCTTTACTTGCATGACATTTGGCTTCAACAAAACGGTGCCACATGTTACACAGAACTCGTGACAATGAACGAGACGAGGAGACTTCGGTGAACATTTGACTTCACATTAGGGATCGGTCAATTGGCCGCCTAGATCGTGCGATTTGGTGTCTTTAGACTATTTTTTGTGGGGCTATGTTAAAGCTCATATCTATACAGACAAGCTTGCTTCAATTGACGCATTTAAGGACAACATTAAGTAATTTATTCGTAAGATACCGGCCGAAATGTTGGAAAAAGCATGCCAAAATTGGACTAAGCAGATGACCACTTGAGGCGCAGTCGCGGTCAACGTTTGCATGAAGTAATCAGCAATCATCAAATTATATGGAGCGTACTATCGATTCAAATAAAGATTTCATGCATTTTTATACCCTCCACCATAGGATGGGAGTATACTACTTTCGTCCTTCTGTTTGTAACACCTCGAAATATGCGTCTGAGACCCCATAAAGTCAATATATTCTTGATCGTCATGTTATTTTAAGTCGATCTAGCCAAGTCCGTCTGGCTGTCGAAAGCACGCAAACTTTCGAAGCAGTAAAGCTAACCGCTTGAAATTTTGCACAAATACTTTTTATTAGTATAGGTCAGTTGGGATTGTAAATGGGCCAAATCGGTCCATAACATGATATAGCTGCCATATAAACCGATCTTGGGTCTTGACTTCTTGAGCCCCCAGAGGGCGCAATTCTCGTCCGATTTGACTGAAATTTAGCATGTTGTGTTTTGGTATCACTTCCAACAACTGTGTTAAGTATGATTAAAATTGGTTTACATTCTGGTATAGCTGCCATATAAACCAACCTTGGGTCTTGACTTCTTGAGCCTCTAGAGAGAGCAATTCTCGTCCGATTTGACTGAAATTTTGCATGTTGTGTTTTGGTATCACTTCCAACCACTGTGTTAAGTATGATTAAAATTGGTTTACATTCTGGTATAGCTGCCATATAAACCGACCTTGGGTCTGACTTTTTGAGCCTCTAGAGGGCGCAATTCTCATCCGATTTGGAAGAAATTTTGTACAGCGGCTTCTCATGACCTTCAACATACGTGTCTAATATGGTCTGAATCGATCAATAGCTTGATACAGCTCCCATATAAACCAATCTCCAGATTTTGCTTCTTGAGCCCCTACAAGGCCCAATTATTATCCGAATAAACTGAAATATTACACAATGACTTCTACAATGTTCAGAATTCATTAATGGTCCGAATCGGACTATAACTTGATGTAGCTCCAAAAGCACAAAAGTTCTTATTCAATATTCTTTGTTTGCCTTAAAAGGGATACTGAGCATAGAATTCGACAAATGCGATCCATGGTGGAAGGTTTATAAGATTCGGACCGGCCGAACTTAGCACGCTCTTACTTGTTTTTAGTTCATTCGGTGTTACTGACATTATTTCATTTGCTTTTGCCACCACCTTAATATACGTATGGCACATTTGAACATCTTGTTGGCAACAAAGGTGGTGTTTTACACCACTTACGATATTAACACCTAACATCAATTGTCGCAAGGAATTTTTAAAATTAGACAGGAGAGTTCATTGTCTTTCATTGAATGTCGCAGACAATACGTGCAATTATTCCAATGTTTTTTTTTTCTTTCGTTTGCGTATAGAAAGCTTATTAAGTAGTTGAAAATCCAACATAAATTAATTTGTATCATTATTAACTTTTAAGCGTCTTCACAGTTTTATCATTGTACTGAGACAAATTCTGGGCAATTATTGTGGTACTTCGATTCTCTCTTGATGATGGCATTGCAGCCATTAGTGTCATTCATTGCGATAATCAAAAGTTACTTTTGGGATTTTCCCTGTAATGCTTTGCCGATAACAAAGCCACATTAAATTGCCTTTGTGTTGGAAGCTTGAAGCTTTAATGGTATGCAGTTTAAACTTTTCGAAAGCACT
The DNA here is from genome assembly GCF_963082655.1 of Stomoxys calcitrans. Lineage (NCBI taxonomy): Eukaryota > Metazoa > Arthropoda > Insecta > Diptera > Muscidae > Stomoxys > Stomoxys calcitrans. Next base: position 10,651,211 of record NC_081553.1, read on the forward strand.
CGAATGCAAGTTTTCACATGCAATTTTGTTCTTTCGTCCTTTGCCAATACGGCAGTTAAATTCCATAATCAATCAAGAAACATTTGGCAAATTGAACTTTGCCAACACATGGCAAATTGTGCCGAAGGGATGTGTATGTCCTTGAACTCCTCTTGTGGCAAATAGTCAGGTTTTGGAAGTTGTGACCGTATTTTTGGCATTATTGAAGGAAAAGTTAACACGAAAATGCAAAGTTTTCAAAATTTAACGATATTTTACTGATAGAAGAAAATGTGCATACTCGATAGCTAGAGCTAACTGATGCATATTTCATGTAAAATAGGGTTTTTGAATTAAATAACTTTTTCCATTATCTAAAATGGTTGGTAAAAATGTTTCCTCTTCAAACCAAAAGAAGTTAAGGGCCAATAGCATAGGTTTTTAACTTATGTAATAGATATTGGAAGACATAAGCAAACATTTTTTATAAATCTGGTATGAATTGTTGTTGTTGTTGTAGCAGTGTGTTAAACACTGAGGAGGCAGCCGTTGCCGATGAAGAAATCCATCGGGTCAATCCGGTACGTACAACCAAACCAACCAAATGTTCAAAATATCGAAGAATGTTGACGTCATTGATATTAGAGAAGTTTTCACCGCTGTTACTTAATGTCATATTCCTGCCTAAATTTTCATTTGAAATATCTAAATCCAGAAAAAATAGTCTGCGGATATAGGCAAACACTGACTGCTAAACTAAAATTAAAAATTTTTAACATACAAATAAATCCATTCAAAAATGTTTAACTCCTATACAACTTTTACGGCATTTGCTGCAATTTTTTCGGCCCTAATTTTTTGTTAAAAGCATAAAAATAATAGAACTACCACTACACTCAAACAAATATGCTATTTAAAGCAGCAGCCATGTTTGCTAAAACAGCAGTTTGTTTGTCAGTATGTCTGCTGAAAATGGGAAAGCTGAGATTACTGCTGTTTCAGCAAACATGGCTGCTGTATTAGCAAACATTTCGGTCAGCTAAATCAGCAAAAAAAAAAAATTTGCTGCTTTAAGTACAAAAATATGCTTGTTTAGCTAATTTTATACCCACCACCGAAGGATGGGGGTATATTCATTTTGTCATTCCGTTTGCAACACATCGAAATATACATTTCCGACCCCATAAAGTATATATATTCTTGATCAGCGTAATAATCTAAGACGATCTAGACATGTCCGTCCGTCTGTCTGTTGAAATCGCGCTACAGTCTTTAAAAATGGAGATATTGAACTGAAACTTTGCACAGATTCTTGTTTTCTCCATAAGCAGGTTAAGTTCGGAGATGGGCTATATTGGACTATATATTGATATAGACCAAACGGTCTAGATCGGTCCAGATTTGGATATAGCTGCCATATAGACCGATCCGCAGATTTAGGGTCTTAGGCCCATATAAGCCACATTTATTATCAGATTTTGCTGAAATTTAAGACAGTCAGTTTTGCTAGGCCCTTCGACATTTTTTTATCAATTTGGCCCAGATGGATTCAAATTTGGATATAGCTGCCTATACACCGATCTCGCGATTTAAGGTTTTGCGCCCATAAGAGGCGCATTTATTGTCCGATGTCGCCGAAATTTGGGACAGTTAGTTTGATTTAACCCCTCGACATACTTCTGTTATATGGCGCAGATCGGCTTACATTTGGATATAGCAGCCATATAGACCGATCTCTCGATTAAGGTTTTGGGCCCATAAAAGGCGCATTTATTGTCCGATGCCGCTGAAATTTGGGACAGTGAGTTAAATTAGGCCCCTTGATATACGTCTGCAATATGGCCCAGATCGATCACGATTTGCATATAGCTGCCATATAGACCGATCTTTCGATTTGAGGTTTTGGCCATAAAAAGCCTATTTCCTTCGACATTCTTCTTCAATTTGACTTAGATCGGTTCAGATTTCGATATAGCTGCCATATAGACCGATTTCTCGATTTAAGGTTTTGGGGCCATAAAAGGCGCATTTATTGTCAGATTTCTCTTTTCGAAATCCTTGTCGTAAATGGTTCAGATCGGTCTATATTTTGATATGGCTACCAAAAAAAAACCAATATGACTTGCAATTATTAGACCTCTCAATATCCGTGTCGAATTTGGTCGATAGTGCTGCTATGGGGCATAAATTATACATATTTCACCGGATTATGACGAAAGGTGACTTACATATATACCCGAGGTGGTGGGTATCCAAAGTAACTTAACCCCTTTTTACTTGTTGTTATTACTCTACTAATGTGTACATGAGTGGCATGGTCTTTCGATTCTTAATTTAAAGAAAAACCAATAAGGAAGGGCAAAAGTCGGGCGGTGCCGGGTGTATAATACTCTATACCTACCCTATAAGTACAATGTGGGAGCTATATCCATTTCTGAACCAATTTTGATGGACCTCGGCGATCAAATATGTTCAAACTGTAATCCTATTGACAAATGGCAACAAAAGCTGACGAATATATATATGGAAGCTATATCTAATTCTGAACCGATTTCAAGTAAACTTTTCAGATAATGTGGTAGTCGTCGAGGAAAGCGTGTTGCAAAATTTTGGCAAGATTGGTCAAATAATGCGCTTGCAGCGGCTCTTGTGGTGAAAATCAGGCGATATACATATGTGACAGCTGTATCTAAATCTAGGCCGATTTCTATGAAATTCGCTAGTAATATCGAGAGTCATAAGAAAATCTTTTCTGGCGAATTTCGAGGGAATCGGATAACAAATGACCATTTTATTGCAATATTACTGCAAACCGGACGAACATATATATCGGAGCTATATCTAAATCTGAACCGATTTCGATCAAACTTAATAGACATAGTGGAAGTCATTAAGGAGAGCGTTGTACGAAGTTTTAGGAAGTTTGGTCAATAAAAGCGCTTGCAGTGGCTCTAGAAGTGAAAATCGGGCGATTTATATATATGAGAGCTATATCCAAATATGAACCAATTTCTATGAAATTCATCTGTAATGTCGGGACTCATAAGAAAAATCCTTCATGCCTAATTGCGAGGGAATCGGTTAAAAAATTACCATTATTTGTAGTATTACTGCAAATCGGAAGAACATATATATGGGAACTTTATCCAAATCTGAACCGATTTTTTACAATGTCAATGGGCTTCGTCTCTAGGCCGAAATAAATGCCCAGACCAAATTTGAAGACGATCGGATGAAAATTGCGGCCTATAGTTTGTACACAAATTAACATGGACAGACGGACAGACAAACAGACGGTTATAGCTAATCGAATCAGAAAGTGATTCTGAGTCGATCGGTATACTTATCAATGGCTCTATCTCTCTTCCTTTTAGGTGTTACAAAATAATTCACTAAGTTATAATACTCTATACCACAGTAGTGGTGTAGGGTATAATTAGTAAATTGTAGAAAATTGAAAAAGTTTTACAATATATGCTTGTAAATTGAAAGATACGATGGAATATAAAAATTTTTAATATATTTACGATATTTTCTTTAACTTTTTAATATGTGAAAACAATAGAAAATGTTTACTGTTTTAGCAACATATTGCTGCTGTCCCATTTTCAGCAGACTTGCTTGCTGTAATCGCAAAGCTTTTTGCTGTTTTTACTAACAATTTTCCCTGAGTGTATATTAAATATTTTTACTTTTTTCACAATTTTAGTTACCTCTGTTCCGATTTATCCAAATTGGTTTTTGCATCCCTTCCTTGCAAAATCCTCTTAAACAAAAAAATGAATGCACTCTAAAAAGTACCATTCAGTGGCAATGATACTTTTTTTAAACGTTTAAAGCATTTGGAATATAATTTTTCCATTTAGGCAATAAAAACAAATATGCAAACAAGTAAAAAGGCGTTAAGTTCGGCCGGGCCGAACTTTGGATACCCACCACCTCGGGTATATATGTAAATCACCTTTCATCAAAATTCGGTGAAAATTTCATACTTTATGTCCCATATCAGTTATATCAAAATATGTTCCGATTTGGACCAAATACTAATAAGTACAGTAGCTATATTTAAAAATAAACCGATCTGAACCATATACGACACCGATGTTGAAAAGCATTTCGGCGACATAAGTCACTGTATCAAATTTCAGTGAAATCGGATTATAAATGCGCCTTTTATGGGGCCAAGACTTTAAATCGAGATATAGGTCTACATTGCAGCTATATCCAAATCTGGACTTAGGCCAAGTTGCGCAAAAATGTCGAAGAGCTTAACATAAAGCGACATCGGACAATAAATGCGTCTTTTATGGGCCCAAAACCTATTAAAACCTAGATATCGGTCTATATGGTAGCTATATCCAAATCTAGACCGATTTGTGCGATATTGCAGAAGTATGTCAAGGGGATTAACTTAATTCACTGTCCTAAATTTCGGCGACATCGGACAATAAATGAGCATTTTATGGGTCCAGAACCTTAAATCAAGAAATCGGTCTATATGGCAGCTATATCCAAATCTGAACCGATCTGGGCCAAATTGAAGAAAGATGTCGAAGGGCCTAAGGCAACTCACTGTCCCAAACTTCATCAAAATCAGATAATAAATGCGCCTTTTATGGGCCTAAGACCCTAAATCGGAGGATCGTTCTATATGGGGGCTATATCAAGATATAGTCCGACATAGCCCATCTTCGAACTTAACCTGCTTATGGACAAAAAAAAGAATCTGTGCAAAATTTCAGCTCAATATCTCTATTTTTTAAGACTGTAGCGTGATTTCAACAGACAGACGGACGGACATGTTTAGATCGTCTTAGATTTTTACGCTGATCAAGAATATATATACTTTATAGGGTCGTAAATGGATATTTCGATGTGTTGCAAACGGAATGACAAAATGAATATACCCCCATCCTTCGGTGGTGGGTATAAAAATTATCTAAACATTCGTAGAATGAAATGTCCAAATTTAAGCACGAAAGCCCACAAAGTGGTAAGAGCTTATTGACAATTTATTGCCATGGCGGACGAATGATCCAATTGATATTGTTTTGCAAATTGAATTAGTCTGCTTCTCATATTGGCTTTGTGAGTTAATTACATTTTTGTGGGATTTCCACAGTATGCATTGGCATTTCACTGAAGTCCAACTTGGGGAGTGCGACACAAATAACGACACGTGGAAATAATTAGATTTGTAGGTATTAGGTAAAATTTATTACATTTTGCCAGAGAAATGTTTAAATTTTTGTAAACAGTTAAAATTACGCAAAGGGAGAAATATTTATAACAAAAAGATTAAATTGTCAATTTGGCCTCATTTTAAAACAATAATGTTTGGAGTTTTGATTTCCTGCTTTCAAATACAATATTCACAATGATATTTTGATAGACAGCGTATTGACTTTGTGTTTGCTATCAATTGAACAGTCAGAATTCCTTGCGGACAATTTTTTTTATTTAAATCCTCAACAGATGAACGTTACGAAAATTTTATCACTTTATGTGAAAATGAAACATTTTCCTTTTTTAATATTGGCAATAAACCTTTTTCATTTTTCTACTCTCCATTTTATATCCTTCCGTTGTCCACCCACAAAAAGCCAAATCAAAATGTACGCTTCTTAATTTATGCCGATTTAAATCACTTGAGCATCAATGAATTGTGCCTAACTTTGGCTCTTCTAACTGGAATTTACAAAACGTTGCCTTTGTGCATGGCCAATAGTACAAAAACATCCCTTGGTCATCATCCCACAAACTGCTTCCTTTATGCAAACGATGTGACCACCTGAGTGGAGAATGCACATTGCACTGGTTTTTTTCTCGATCATGATTGATTGATAGATTGCATATTGATATGCAAAGAATGTGTATGATTGATTGATATATTGACACTCTAACGTTCAATAACTCCTGATGAAGCTAGGGCTGAGGTATTCTTTGTTATCAATACACTAAGAATAAAATACACTGCCACATTCTTATATGCGATTTTAAATATTAAGTTTTTAAAGTTAAAACTAAGTTTTTAAAAACGAATCTTTTCTTCCAGAAGAAAAACGCATAACTGCTGACATTGTATACCCATATATGCAAATTTGCTCAGGAACATTCCATTAAGGAACGGGGGCAAACTTCTCACAGATCATTGAATGCTAACCGATTAAAGTTTAAGCTCAATGATAAGGAGCCTCCTGTTCAAAGCCGAGTCCGTTCGGCCTGGCGCATTGAAAAACCTCTCTAAAAGTAAGATTGGATACCCACCACCTCGGGTATATATGTAAACCACCTTCGTCAAAATCCGGTGAAAAATGCATACCTTATGCCTCATAGCAGCTATATCGAAATATGTTACGATTTGGACCAAATACTAATAAGTTCAAGTCATTGTTCAATTGTGTATAACAAAATATACAATAGGTCTTTTTAGTAGCAATATCTAAAAATAAACCGATATGAACCATATACGACACGGATGTCGAAAAGCCTAACATAAGACACTGTGTCAAATTTCAGTAAAACCGGATTATAAATGCGCCTTTTTGGAGGCCAAGACTTTAAATCGAGATATCGGTCTATATTGCAACTATATCCAAATCTGGACCGATCTGAGTGAAATTGAAGAAGGTTGTCGAAGGGCCTTACACAACTCACTGTCCCAAATTGCGGCCACATCGGACAATAAACGCGCTTTTTATGGCCCCAAAACCTAAAACCTAGAGATCGGTCTATATGGCAGCTATATCCAAATCTGGACCGATCTTGTGCCATAATGCAGTAGTATGTCAAGCGGCTTGACTTAACTCACTGTCCCAAATTTTGGCGATATCGGACAATAAATGCACCTTTTATGGACCTAGGACCCTATATCGGAGGATAGGTCTATATGGCAGCTATATCCAAATCTGAACCGATCCGAGTTAAAATTAAGAAGGATGTCGAAGAGCCTAACACAACTCACTGTCCCAAATTTCCTTTTATGGGGCCAAAACCCTAAATCGAGAGATCGGTCTATATGGCAGCTATATCGAATACTCAACCGATCGAAGCCAAATTGATGAAAGATATTGAAGGGCGTAACACAACTCACTGTCCCAAATTTTAGCAAAATCAGACAATAAATGTGGCTTTTATGGGCCTAAGACCCTAAATCGGAGAATCGGTCTATATGGCAGCTATATCCAAATCTGGACCAATCTGGGATAAATTAACGAAGTATGTCGAAGGGCCTAACATAACTCACTGTCCCAAATTTCAGCAAAATCGGATATTAAGTTTGGCTCATATGGGCGCAAGTCCTAAAATCTAGAAATCGGTCTATATGGCAGCGATTCCAAATCTGGGCCGATCTTAGCCAAATTGACGATTGTCCCAAATTTCATCAAAATCGGACAATAAATGTGGCTTTTATGGTCCAAAGACCCTATATCGGAGGATCGGTCTATATGGGGGCTTTACCAAAATATAGTCGATGTGTTGCAAACGGAATGACAAAATGAATATACCCCCATCTTTCGGTGGTATGTATAAAAACGTTGTTCTGATGTTCTCACTAGGATTAAAACCTTGCTCTTCAGCACCATAGACGGACATGCGTCACTGTGGCCTCAAATATATGCAAATGTTATACCATATGTATACAGTGACTCGCATAAGTATTCGTTTTTCTGTTTGTTTCTCTTTCGAATCGAGCTGAATGATCGACGACTTTTCTTTGCAAATGGAAAAGGAAAGCCAGAGATCACAACACACACCAACCACAATTGCTCATCAGTCATACAAGGTGTGAGGGCTTTAAGGGCCGTACGTTGGTTTGTTGTACTTATACCCAATTTATTGCGAAAACTCCTCTATGATATAAATACCACACTAATCGCGCTCGACAACTCTCTTATTAGGTGTATTTTTCCCAATGCATGTGTTTTTGTGTAACGGCAGATAAACGCCTTTTCTGAGAATGGCACGATCCGCGTCGTTTGGATGCCAGGCCATAGCGGAGTAAGGGAAAAGAAAAAGAGGACGATTTGGCAATGAAGGCCTGTGGACTGCCGTCTACAAACTTGGTTAACCTTTCCGGATGACGCAGTCCAAGTTGAAGGCATGAGCTGGAAAGTCCATATAACACTGGAAGAGCGAAACGGTCGGCAGAACGACGAAAATCCTATGGGGAGATACGGATTGTGAGAACACGAAGATAGGAAATAAGAAGAAGGTCAGTAGAGATTTCGGTCTCATAAGGGGACACAATGGACTGCAATCTCACTTAGGCAGAATAGTTACCGCAAGTGATAGCATGTATATACAATATATATGAAAGTATTTTATACCCACCACCGAAGGATGGGGGTATATCCATTTTGTCGTTCCGTTTGCAACACATCGAAATATCCATTCTCGACCCTATAAAGTATATATATTCTTGATCAGCGTAAAAATCTAAGACCATCTAGCCACGTCCGCCCGTCTGCCGGTTGAAATCACGCTACAGTCTTTAAAAATAGAGATATTGAGCTGAAACTTCTTTTTTTGTTCATAAGCAGGTTAAGTTCGAAGATGGGCTATATCGGACTACATTTTCATATAGCCCCCATATGGACCGATCTGACGATTTATGGTCTCAGGCCCATAAAAGCCACATTTATTATCCGATTTTGCTGAAATTTGGGACAGTGAAATGAAATAGGCCCTTCGACATCCTTGGTCAATTTGGTTCAGATCGGTTCAGATTTGAATATAGCTGCCATATAGACCGATCCTCCGATTTAGGGTCTTAGGCCCATAAAAGCCACATTTATTATCCGATTATGCTGAAATTTGGGACAGTGAATTGTCTTAGGCCCATCGACATCTTTTGCCAGTAATAATTATTGGCTAAAACAACAAACATTATCTGCCTATTTATACCCACCGCCATAGAATGGGAGTATACTTATCTAATCACTCCGTTTGTAACACCTCGAAATATTGATCTAGGACCCCATAAAGTATATATATTCTTGATCGTATCGAAATTCTGATTCGAATTAGCCATGTCCGTCTTTCGAAATCACGATAGCGCTCGAACGCGTATAGGTAGCCGCTTGAAATTTTGCACAGATACTTTGTATTGATGTAACTCGTTGAAGATTGCAAATGGGCCATACCGTTCCAGATTTGGATATAGCTCAAATATAAACCGATCTCCCGATTTGACTTTCTGAACCCCTGGAAGCCTCAATGTTGTACATGGTGTTCTGTTGTGACTCCCGGTCGGTAAAGAACATGATAAAGCTCCCATATAAACCGTTCTCCTGGTTTGACTTCTTGAGCCCTTACAAGCCACGATTTTTATCCGATTTGGCTGAAATTGTGCATGCGGTGTTAATCGGTATATAACCAGATATAGCTCCCATATTTTTGCAGATTCCCTGATGGTGGGTTCCCAAGATTCGGCCCGGCCGAACTTAGCACTATTTTACTTGTTTTAAACTGAACAAGTATGTGATGAAAAATTTTGCCCAATTTTTTACCATCTCATAATCTTTTAGGGATTTTAAATAAAACCAGACAAAATAACTACTAAATTCATATTTATGCCTTAAAACAAGAAATTTACCACAAAAATGTCCCAAAATTGTTGTTTGAATATAACAAAGACTTCTATTTTCGTTTGGAAGATAAAAAATTCCTTTAAAAGATAAAAAAAATTTAATTAGCGGACAGTGTATGCTGATATTACAAAACCTTTTTGAAACTCTAATTCTAACTCTGGTTCACGTGACCGGTTGTTACAAGCCTAACAGTTTTCTTAACACTTAAAGAACTCAGTTTCAATCCAAATGGCCTCAATTATTTTTAGGCAAATTCAAAATGTCTACTTTTCGCTGATACGTCCTTTTATTAATGGTCGCACGTATTATTGAACGTGTTCAAATACACTCAATAAAATTAATTGAAAAAACTTATTTCCTACTTAAGAAAAAAAAAATAAATTTTCCCTTTGAATCAATGGCTGCAAGAAGATCCAGCAAATGAAAAACATGGCATTTCAATTTCATCTTCTTGGCGTACTCCTTGCTTTGTCTACGTGTTGGATTTTACTTGGTTCTTTGCCAGCAAAAAAAACTTGGTTTCTTGATAAAAAAAATGTTAGATATTACAGCAACGTTATCGGAACTTAAATTATTGCTTTGGCAAAGAAGTTTGGAGTTAATATAACCATTTTACAATACAACAAACTTTAATTCCTTTCTTATTATCAGTTAGTAAATTAGCACTCTTCCTCCATGCTTTGAAAAGGCGTAACTTCATTATTATCTTTTAATATAACATTTTTAGTACTAAACAGTACTAATGCTTTTTATCATCCATACCATAGCGCAGAGGTTAGCTTGTCCGCCTGTGACGCCGAATGGCTGGGTTCGAATCCTTGTGAGAACATCATAAAACAAGTAAAAAGACTCTCCCAAATTTTAAAGCACCTTTTACGGGCGCAAGACTTTAAATCGAGAGACCGGTCTATATGGCAGCTAGATCCAAATCTAGACCGACCTAACCCAAATTGAAGAAAGATGTCGAAGGGACTAACACAACTCACTGTCCCAAATTTCAGCAAAATCGGATAATAAATGTGGCTTTTATTGGCCTAAAACCCTTAATCGGTGAATCGGTCCATATGGCAGCTATATCCAAACCTAGACCGATCTGCGCCAAATTGAAGAAGGATGTCGAAGGGCTTAATACAACTCACTGTCCCAAATTACAACAAAATCGGATAATAAATGTGGCTTTATGGGCCTAAGACCCTAAATCGGAGGATCGGTCTATATGGCAGCTATATCCAAATCTGGGCCGATCTAAGCCAAATTAAAGAAGGATGTCGAGTGGCCTAACACAACTCACGTTTCCAAATTTTAGCATAATCGGATAATAAATGTGGCTTTTATGGGCCTAAGAACCTTAATCGGCGCATCGGTCTATATGGCAGCTATATCCAAATCTAGACCGATTTGAGCCAAGTTGAAGAAAGATGTCGTAGGGCCTAACACAACTCACTGTCCCAAATTTCAGCACAATCGGATAATAAATGTGGCTTTTATGGGCCTAAGATCCTAAATCGGAGGATCGGTCTATATGGCAGCTATATCCAAATCTGGACCGATCTGGCACAAATTGAAAAAGGATGTCGAAGGGCTTAATACAACTTACTGTCCCAAATTACAAAAAAATCGGATAATAAATGTGGCTTTTATGGGCCTATGGGCCTTAATCAGCGGATCGATCCATATGGCAGCTATATCCAAATCTGGACCGATCTGGCCCAAATTGAAAAAGAATGTCGAAGGGCCTAACAAAACTCACTGACCCAAATTTTGGCAATATGGAATAATAAATGTGGCTTTTATTGGCCTAAGATACTAAATCGGCGGATCGGACTATATGGCAGCTATATCCAAATCGGAACCGATCTGGGCCAAATTAACGAAGGAAGTCGAAGGACCTAACATAACTCACTGTCCCAAATTTCAGCAAAATTTGATAGTAAATGTGGTTTGTATGGGCCTAAGACCCTAAATCGACGGATCGGTCTATATGGCAGCTATATCCAAATGTAGACCGATCTGGACCAAATTGACGAAGGATGTCGAAGGGCCTAACACAACTCACAGTTCCAAATTTCAGCAAAATCGGATAATAAATGTGGCTTTTATGGGCCAAAGACCCTAAATCGGCGGATCGGTCTATATGGGGGCTATATCAAGATAGAGTCCGATATAGCCCATCTTAACCTGCTTATGGACAAAAAAAGAATCTGTGCAAAATTTCAGCTCAATATCTCTATTTTTAAAGACTGTAGCGTGATTTCAACAGACAGACGGACGGACATGGCTAGATCGTCTTAGATTTTTACGCTGATCAAAAATATATATACTTTATAGGGTCGGAAATGGATATTTCGATGTGTTGCAAACGGAATGACAAAATGAATATACCCCCATCCTTCGGTGGTGGGTATAAAAAAGAATCTGTGCAAAGTTTTAGCTTAATCCCTATTTTTAAAGACTGTAGCGTGATTTCAAATAAACAGACGGACGGACATGGCTAGATCGTCTTAGATTTTTACGCTGATCAAGAATATATGTACTTTATAGGGCCGGAAATGGATATTTCGGTATGTTGCAAACAGAATGACAAAGTGAATATACCCCCATCCTTCGGTGGTGGGTATAAAAATTGTCAATGGTGGTTAAGCCCTCCTAATGCAAGCCACATTTGTGAGGTACTTTGTCATGTAAAAGCTTCTCTCCAAAGTGAGAAGTTTGCCCCTGTTCCTTAATGAAATATTCAGGGGCAAATTTGCAATAGTTTTTATGGCGTCCTTGTAAATCTCAAGGGCTACACCCCTAAACCACAAGTGATGATACTCATATCTATAGGATTGCGACCAGATTTGGTGGGCATACTAAAAATGTAGTACAATTGTGCGATTCATAAACATTTTGTTCGCTTTGAGGTGTTATGTATCACCAATAAAAGTCAGTTGTGATTTTCCAGCCAAATACAAAACAACCACTTTATGCACTTGAACTCCATTGCCATGAACTTTCTCAGAAGCATATGCTTTTGGTGAGTAGATGTCATATCTAATTCGACAGATATTCCAATGTCAACTTTGTACACTTCGTGTCAGTTGTCACGTATACAACCGAGGTGTTGGGCATCCAAAATTTGGTGCAGCCGGACTTAATGCCTGTTTGCGTATTTCCTTTTGGGCTAAGGTCTTAACCAAAAATTATTTTAAATTACATTTACATCGTTCACATTTAACGAAAACCAAATGTGGTTCCCTTATCAAAATTCAATCAATGCTTAATGCAATTTCAATGGAAACGTTTTTATACAAATTCTGTTTTATTTTGATGTTAGCACAACATTTTCATTATTTTTCATTTATTCATTATGATTTCAATGGAAAATTATTCTGACTTAGGAAAGCAATTTCAATTCATCTCCTGTTGTGGTACCTTAATTTGCACTCTTTAAAGGTAAAATCAAATTTGAATTGTGAAAAATCTAAAGACCGCATATCATTATTATCCTTAAACTATGATATTTGAATGAAACCGCAACTAATAGCATCAGCCATGTCGGTAGATATTTTAACTAAAACTATGTCTGGGAATTGGTATACCAAATACCCAAATCTCCTTGGTTTCCAAGAGCTCTGGATTTTCGGAAACTATGCAAGATTACTGAGCTTTTGTAATGGATGTGGTAGATTCATAAATTCACAACTAAGTATCCTATTCTTCATCGTCCATGACAATCACAATATTTTAAGAAACTTCCCATGAGGAAAGTGGGATTTTAAGGGAAAGATGCTTAGGTGGAATGTGGTATTTGTTTGTGAAAGGCAACAGATACGGAAAATATTTTGTATTGCAGTTGGAAACGCATCTACCACAATGGGTTTGTTATTATACCCTTCACCATAGGATGGGGGGTATACTAATTTCGTCATTCTGTTTGTAACACCTCGAAATATTTGTCTTAGACCCCATAAGTATATATATTCTTGATCGTCATGAAATTGTAAGTCGATCTAGACATGTCCATCCGTCCCTCCATATGTAGGTCCGTCCGTCCGACTGTCGAATGCACACTAGCGTTCGAAGGAGTAAGGCTAGTCGCTTGAAATGTTGCAAAAATACTTCTTATTAGTGTAGGTATGTTGGGATTGTAAATGGGTCATATCAGTCCATGCTTTGATATAGCTGCCATATAAACCGATCTTGGGTTTTGACATCTTGAGCTTCTGTCTATACTTAATGTTTACAAATCAAACGTCAAATTTGTTTGTGTAAAAATATTTGTTAGTAAAGCTAGCCGCTTCAAATTTTGACCAAATACTTCTTATTAGTGTAGGCCAGCTGGAATTGTAAATGGGCCAAATGGTTCTTGTTTCGATATAGCTGTCATATAAACCGATCATGGGTTTTGACTTCTTGAGCATCTAGAGGGCGCAATTCTAATCTGATTTGGCTGAAATTTTGCACGTGGTGTTTTGGTATCACTTCCAAAAACCGTGCTTAGTATGGTTCAAATCGGTTCATAACCTGATATAGCTACCTTATAAACCAATCTTGGGTCTTGACTTCTTGAGCCACTAGAGGGCGCAATTCTCATCCAATTTGGCTGAAATTTTGTCTGAAGTGTTTTGTTATGACTGCCAACAACTGTGATAAATATAGTTCAAATCGATACATAACCTGATATAGCTGCCATATAAACCGATCGGGGATCTTGACTTCTAAAGCCGCAAGAGGGCGTAATTCTTAACCGATTTGACTGAAATTTTGTACAAATTTGCTTCAAATTTGACCTTGAATATACGTGTCCAATATCGTTTTAATCGATTTATAGTCTGATACAGCTCTCATATAAGCCGATCTCCCGAATATGCTTCTTCAGCCCCTACAAGGCGCAATTCTTATCCGAATGGACGGAAATATTACCCAATGGCTTCTACTATGGTCTTCAACATTCAATTTACTTATGGCCGAATTGGAGTATATCTTGATATATCTCAAATAGCGTAGCAATTCTTTTCCACTATTCTTTGTTTACCTAGAAGAGATACCGCGCAAAGAACTCGACAAATGCGATCCATGGTGGAGGGTATATAAGATTCGGCCCGGCCGAACTTAACACGCTCCGTCCGTCCGTCTGCCTGTCGAAAGCACGCTAACTTTTGAAGGAGTAAAGCTAGCCGCTTGAAAGTTTGCACAAATACTTCTTATTGGTGTTAGTCGGCTGGGATTGTAAATGGGCCAAATCGGTCCATGTTTTGAAATAGCTGCCGTATAAACCGATTTTGGGTCTTGACTTCTAGAGCCTCTAGTGGGCGGTATTCTCGTCCGATTTGACTGACATTTTGCACGTGATGTTTTGATGTGACTTCCAATAACTGTGGTAAGTATGATTCAAATCGGTTCATAACCTGGTATAGCTGCCATTTAAACCAATCTTGGGTCTTGACTTCTTGAGCCTCTAGAGGGCGCAATTCCGATTGGAACGAAATTTTGCAAGACGTGTTTTGCAATGATATTCAACAACTGTGCCAAGTATGGTTAAAATCGGTCTATAACCTGATGTAGCCGCTATATGAACTGATCTTGGGTCTTGACTACTGGAGCCTCTAGTAGGCGCAATTCTTGTCCGATTTGATTGAAATTTTGCACCTAGTGTTTTGATATAACTGTGCGAAGTATGATTCAAATCGGTTCATAACCTGGTATAGCTGCCATATAAACCGATCTTGGGTCTTAATTTCTTGAGCTTTTGGGAGGCGGAATTCTTATCCGATTTGACTGAAATTTTGCACATAGTGTTTTGATATCACTTCCTGTGCGAAGCATCGTCCAAATCGCTCTATACCCTGATATAGCTGCCATATAAACCGATCTGGGATCTTGACTTCTTGACCCTCTAGAGAGCGCAATTCTCATCGGATTTGGCACAGATTTCGTACAACGGCTTCTCCCATGGCCTTCAACATACGTGTGCAATATGGTCTGAATCGATCTATAGCTTGACACAGCTCCTATATAAACCGATCTCCCAATTTTGCTTGCCTGTCTGTCCATGTAATCTTGTAATCAAGGTACAGGTCGCATTTGTTGTTCGGTTTTCACAAAAATTAGCATTAGTGTATTTTTTGGGTCAAGGACGAACGCTATTGATTTTTAAAAAAAATCGCTCCAGATTTAGATATAGCTCCCATATATATCTTTCATCCGATGTGCCCTTTTAAAACTGTAGGAGCCACAATTTTGGTGCGATATCTACCACATTTGGCACAAAGTGCTTTTTGTGACGTCCCAATATGTGTGCAAAATTTCATCTAAATCGGTTCAGATTTAGATATAGTTCCCATATATAACTTTCGTCCGATTTGAACTATTAAGGCTATAGAAGGCACAATTTTGATCCGATCTTTACAAAATTTGGCACGAAGTGCTTTTTGTGATGTCCCAATATGTATGCAAAATTTCATCATAATCGAATCAGATTTATATATAGCTCCTATATATATCTTTCATCTCATATGGTCTTTTAAGGCTGAAGCAGGCACAATTTTGGTCCAATCTTTACAAAATTTGGCATGGGTCGTTTATTCCACGTCCTCATATGTGTGCAAATTTCATAAAAATCGGTCCAAATTTAGATATAACCCTCATATATATTTTTCATCCGACATGGCCCTTTAAGGCCTTAAAGCCACAATTTTGGTCCGATCTCTACAAAGTTTTTCATGAGATGGTTTAATTTACATCCCAATACGTGTGCAAAATTGCATCAAAATCAATTTGGATAAGACTCCCATACATATATTTTATGCGTTTCGACTTTTAAGGTTGTAGAAGCCACAGTTTTCGTACCATCGTAACAAAATCGTATTAGGTTCTATTCGATATTTCATAGGTATGCAAAATTAAAGTCTGACAAAATTTGGATATAAGTGCTATCTATTTAAAAATATTACGTATACTCGGTGATATAGGGTATCATATAGTCGGCTCCACCCGACTTTTGCCTTTCCTTACTGGTTTTATATATGGCTTTTGGTCTTCCCGGTTTGCGTGTAATACCGTGTTTGCCTTCAAAAGACTTCTTTGCTGAAGCTTCATCATCCACTCTGACAGCATGACCTAACCAACACAGCCGTTATTTTTTGATGCGCGTAGCTATGCTATCGTCGCCATACAGCTCGTCATTCATACGTTGCCTATATTCTCCATTAATGCAAACTAGTCCATATATTTTACGAAGAATCTTTCTCTCAAATACTCCAAGCACTGCCTCATCTGCTTTCACAAGTACCCATGCCTTAATAACACGGTTAGTATCAGTGTCACGTCCACGTCTTTCCATTTTCTTTTTCTTTCAGCGGAATAGACGTTTCTCCTCTCTCCTTTTTCCCGATACTTCTCCTTTACCTGGCGCGTTGCTACTGATGGCAGGGATGCTCTGTATGCCACGTTCTTGGATTAAGTATCATCTCGAGACTCTTGGTCGTACCATGGATTCCTGGAGGAGGCTTCCGGTACCCAAGTACGGATTTCGCGGCATTTTCAATGGAGTGGGCAATAGTTTGCCACTGCTCCATAATATCATCGGAACAAGGAGTGCTTTTATCAAGCAGTTGGGAATTTGGTTCCTCGTGTTTTGATCGGATGACAGCCATGTGGCTTTGTGAATATTTTTATGTTGAAATCTGGTGCTACTAACTACCATGTTTTTTGCAGCGGCGAAATCTATCAGCCTCAACCCATTACTGGACGTTATCTCGTGGAGGCTAAACTTTCCGACTGTTGGACCAAAAATTTCTTCCTTCCCTATTTTCGCATTAAAGGCGCTAGGCGCTCGTAGAAAATATCCTTGGTCTGCTCGTCTTTGTCTTCTGTCGGGGCATGGGCACAAACAAGGCTGATGTTGAAGAATTTGGGTTTTATGCGGATTGTGGCTAGCCTCATCATCCATCGGAGTAAAGCTGGAGACAAGGTGTTTTAGTCTGCGACTAACCACAAATCCACAGCCAAATTCATGCCTCGTGTTATGGCAGTTTTGGTATAGTTTGTCACCGTTTGGTATTGTAGTGACGCCATTCCCAGTCCATCGCACTTCCTGTAAGGCGGTAATATCTGCCTTGTGCTTCTCGAATACATCCGCCAGCGCGTATACTGCACCTTCTCTGTAAAGAGTGCGGACATTCCAGGTGGTGGGTAGCCAAAGTTCGGCCTGGCCAAACTTAACGCTTTTTACTTGTTTTACTACTTTTCTATTCCATTTTGGCATAGATCAATCTTCCACATGGACTCCTTTAGCTCGCATTAGGTGCTTCCCCAAACTTTAAAGCAGTTGAGTAGTGGATATCGAAAGTTCTTCCCCAGCAAACTTAAAGCATTTCTACTTGTTAAATCTCATTTCATGCCTACGTTATATTCATATATATTTGCGTATATAAATAATGTACAAACAAGGCCTTCCGATTGTAAGTTATTGAAAGCAAAATATTATGCAACTTCATACAAATAATTTTAACGCTGTTTGATCCACAATGTATGTAGCAACCCCATTGTTTTAGCTGGCCTTGGCGAAAGGATGATGGCGTTGGGTGAAATGTTTAAAGTTCAACACAAATGTTTATTTATTTATCTTTGTGGGCTTTATTTTCAATTTTCTTCGGCATGTACGCCACACATATTGCAGCTTCTTAATCCTAAACCTTGAGATCAAACCAGCGGCGGTGTAGTAGATAATATTCTAACACTTTCAGCCATCTTCCATGTATCTCATTGGCAGCCCATAAGACGCAATTCCATTTCGGCATAAGCATGGGCAAAGTGTTGTACAAGTGCGGGAATGTATGCATGTTGTATGCAAACAGATTGGCATTAAATTACATAAATAAACTTTCTACGTGACTGTTCCAAAGGAGGATATATCAAAGACCATCGATATAGCGTGAAGAAACATTGCAATACCCTTTCAAAGTTAAGCAAAACAATAATATTTTTTTCTGACAAGTATAAAGTGCAAATGAAAATTCCATTAAAATCCGTATGGAAAATGCGTGCTAAGTTTACTAAGCCCAGAAAGCTAAGGAAGATTTTGTCCTCGAGACCTATTACGGTGGGGTATATTCAGAAGTCAAAGAATGTATGGACAATGTCTTGTGAACTACTAGTTGATACACATTTCCCGAGAAATTATCCAACGGACAACGTGGCGCCAGAAGAGGTTGTCGCTGGTATGCATACGTCGAAGGTTA
The DNA here is from genome assembly GCF_963082655.1 of Stomoxys calcitrans. Taxonomy (NCBI): domain Eukaryota; kingdom Metazoa; phylum Arthropoda; class Insecta; order Diptera; family Muscidae; genus Stomoxys; species Stomoxys calcitrans. The sequence goes on from NC_081553.1 coordinate 10,670,007, forward strand.
TTAGGGAAATTGTGTCTGAGTCGAAAATCCTTTGGGCGGAGTCGAAACTTCTTTCCTTTAAGTCTCCAGGCCCTAATGATGTGTCACCGCTTGAATGACAAGCTGTATCTGATAGACTGGTTCCTTGTCTTGGGGATATATACTCTGCTTGTACCAGCATGTCATATATACCTATGGGATGGAGGGACACGAAGGTCACTTTCATTCCGAAAGCAGGAAAAGCTTACCACACGAAGGCTAAAGATCTTTCGTCCTATTAGTGTGTCATCCTTTATGCTGAAGACTCTTGAGAGGTTGAAAGAAATATATCTTAGAGCAAAGATCCATTGAGATCGCTTGTGTAGGCAATTCTCGACCTAGTCAGCTACAAAGAGGGTTCTCTCGCTACCAAGGACAAGGTGAATTATTGGCGCCTTTAAATAACCAATGGCCATCAAGTTCCCGCGGCAATTGGTCTTATAGACCGGAACGAGCTTGCTCTATACGACCAATTGCCTAGTCGGCAAAGAGAGTTTCTCGCTATCAAGGTGAATTATTGGCGCCTTTAAATAACCAATGGCCATCAAGTTCCCGCGGCAATTGGTCGTATAGATCGGAACGAGCTTGCTCGCCTATAAAATCTTGACGAGGATCACCACTTCCACATGTAATCGTGGCTACAACAACAACAATCCATTATTCCAAATTTTAACGAAATCGGGCAACAATTGTGAACATTTTTGGTTTAAGATCCTAAAGCGGCAGATCGATCCATATGCTCGGTTGAGGGGGCTTTTGCTAAACACTTTGTCCAATTTCAGTATAATCGGGAAATAAATATGGCTTTAAAGAACATAAGACCTTAAATCTCCAAATGGCTCTTAATCACAGCTGTATCTAAATGTGGTCCAATATGCATCATATTCACGTTAGATATCGCTGATCTTATTGAAACTCATTGTTCTGAATTTCAGCGAAATCCAGCAATAAATGCGGTCTTGATTGGCTGAAAACTCTTAGTCGGCCGATCAGAATATATGACACATACAAGAAAATATGGTCAAACTAAGACCATATCAACGGTTGAATTACAAGCTGTGTCTGATAGACTGGTTCCCTGGCTTAGGGAGATATACTCTGCTGGAAGGTTGATAGAAACATATCTTAGGGCAAAGATCTCTGGAGATCGCCTGTCGCGGCAGCAGCATGCATATAGTAAAGGCAAATCCACTGAAACAGCACTTCACGACCCACATAGAGAGTTCTATCGCTGTCAAGGAATTTCTTGACATTGAAGGTGCTTTCAATAATGTAAAACCGACGACAATCCTGAAGAAGTTGGAGTTTTAAGGCATCAACTTTACCCTAAGAAAGTTTATAAATAACTTACATACTAAAAGATGCATTGTGGTAGGCTTGGGATCTGTGGATCTAAAAAGATGGGTCAGCAGAGGTATACCTCAAGGAGGTGTACTGTCTAATCTACTTTGGATTATAACCATTAAATATTGGGTTGCCCAAAAAGTAATTGCGAATTTTTTAAAAGAAAGTAAATGCATTTTTAATAACACTAAGAATGAACTTTAATCAAATATACTTTTTTTACACTTTTTTTCTAAAGCAAGCTTAAAATAACAGCTGATAACTGACAGAACAAATAATGCAATTACAGAGTCACAAGCTGTGAAAAAATTTGTCAACGTCGACTATATGTAAAATCCGCAATTACTTTTTGGGCAACCATATATATTATTGTCTCTGGAGGAAAAGGGCGTAAAAGTGGTCGCGTATGCTGATGACGTGGCAATTGTGATTAGTGGAAAGCTACCCATAACTCTAAGAGATATACTTCAGGAAGCTCTAACAACAAAGTGGGCTACCGAAAGTGGTCTAGGTATAAAAGCGTGCAAGACAGAAGTAATTTTTTTCAGCAGGAGATACAAGTTGCCTACAGTGGAACCTGTCTCCCTGAGTGGAGAGAATGTTCCATTTACAAAAAGCGCAAAATACCTGGGTATTTTGCTGGACAGGAAATTGACAATTCCAACATTTTGGAAAAGGCATGAGAGGCAACTCTTACCCTATACACTGGCAAAAGATGAGGGTTTAGACGGTGCGTCATGCAGTTGTCAGTTCTACAACGCTATATGGTGTTGTGGTCTGGTGGACGGCGCTTCAAAAATCCACCTACTGTTCAATACTCAACCAGATCGAAAAGATGCATCACAGCCGCTCTGAGAACGACACCATTTGATGCACTCTACGCCTCTGGCATTAAAAACAATTAAGGATTTTGTAATTAGCACGGAATTCCGAACTTAACATTTTCTTTTTAGAGGTTACTTTTTAGTTTTTAGAGTGCACAACAAGCCGATTACTGGCTTAGGTGTACGTCCATAGTGGCATGGGGCGGATTAAGATCTGCACCCTCTTTTGAACCTAACCTATGCCTCTGGACATTGTGGCTAGACAAATTTGCAGCGACCACTGCCATTAGGTTAAGGGAGTTTTCTCTTCGGTCTTGTGGCTGCTACGGACGCTGTGTTAACCTTGATGCAATATCCGAAGTTCCAGGAAGTGTTGATTACACCATACCTGAGCCGCTTTTCGATAAAAGTACTGTACCTCTATTTCTGATAGAACCGATTGCAACTACGACATCCCTGGCAATATAAGTTACAAATCAGACGACCAGGAGGGCTTTGGGGTGTACTCTAGATCTAGAACTGTTCATAACGAAAACTTTGCCCGACCACTGCACTGTGTACCAAGCGGGGATCCTTAAGAAAGTGGTAAAATGGCTACGATATAATGTTATAATGACGATTGGCATAAATATCTTCTCAGACAGCCATGCAGCCCTTAAATCCCTGGAGAACGAATTTCTAAACACAACCAGTAAGGAAAGCCAAAAGTCGGGCGGCGCCGACTATATAATACCCTACACCACCGAGTATACGTAATACTTTCAATAGATGGCATTTATATCTAAATTTAGTCAGACTTTAATTTTGCATACCTATTGAAATATCGAATAGAACCTTATACGATTTTTTTACCATGGTACGAAAATTGTGGCATTTCTAAACACAACCAGTAAGGAAAGCCAAAAGTCGGGCGGCGCCGACTATATAATACCCTACACCACCGAGTATACGTAATACTTTCAATAGATGGCATTTATATCTAAATTTAGTCAGACTTTAATTTTGCATACCTATTGAAATAACGAATAGAACCTTATACGATTTTTTTACCATGGTACGAAAATTGTGGCTTCTACAGCCTTAAAAGTCGAAACACATAAAAAATATATGTATAGGAGTTTTATCTAAATCGATTTTGATGAAATTTTGCACACGTATTGGGATGGCAATTAAAGCATCTCATGAAAAAATTTTTAGAGATCGGACCAAAATTGTGGCTTCTACAGCCTTAAAAGGCCATATCGGATAAAAAATATATATGGGAGCTATATCTAAATCTGGACCGATTTTTATGAAACTTTGCACACATATGAAGACGTTGAATAAAACGGCCCATGGCAAATTTTGTAAGGATGGGACTAAAATTGTGCCTTCTACAGCCTTAAAAGGTCATATCAGATGAAAAATATATATGGGAGCTATATCAAAATCTGGACCCCCATACCCTAATTTTCAGAAACGCCAGATCTCGGAGATAGGTGGTGCGATTTAAGCGAAATTTTGTGTGCTCTCATTTAGTACCCTAAAAAAAAAAATTTGGTATCCAAATTTCGGATGGAGTACCTAGGGGGGCCGCCCCACCCTAAAACCTACCAAACATACAGTTAGACCTATCATGACAATATGGGACTCAACTAAAAGGTATTTAGGATAAGAAAACGTATCTGATGTCCAATTGTCGGACCAAGTGCTAGAGGGACCACCCCAACCCCCAAAACACCCCTAAATCTGACATATTTACCGACCATGGCAATATGGGCTTCAAATGAAAGGTATTTGCGAGTAGAATACGAATCTAATATTCAAATGTGGAACCACGTTTCTGGGGGTCCACCCCTTCCCCAAAACACCTCCCAAACAGGACTTATTTACTGACCATGGGAATATGGGGCTTAAATAAAAGATATTTCAGTGTAGAATTAGAATCTGATATCCAAATATGGGACCAAGTGTTTGGGGGGCCGCCTCTCCCTGAAAACATCCCCCAAAGGGGACACATTTACGACCATATCAATATGGGCCTCAAATGAAAGGTATTTGGGAGTAAAGCACGAAACCGATATCAATATTCTGGAAAAGTGTCTATGGGGCCACCCCACCCCCACAAAACCACCCAAATAGGAAGTATTTGCTGACTATTGCAACATGAGGCTCAAATAAGAAGGTTTTTAAAGTGGAACATGAATCCGATATATATTTTCAAGGCCAAAACACACTCCAACCCGGCCATGTTTGCCCACTATGGAAATATGGGGCTCAAATTAAAGGTATGTGGGAGTAGACCACGTATATGATATGAACATTAGGCGCCAACTGTCTAGCGGACGTCCCACCACCATAACAACCCCCAAATAGGATGTGTTTGCTTACCAATACATTTTGGGTTTTAAAGAGAGTGGAACTAAATATTTATAGTTTCTAGGGCCAATACCCCAAACCGAACATATTTGTTGACTTTTGCAATAAGGAGTTTAAATGAGATAAGAAAACGAATTTGATATTTTTGTCAGGGCCAAGTGTCTGAGGGACACCCTCACACCCGAAAACACACCTAAATCAGACATCATGAGAATATCGGGCTATAATGAAGTATTTTAAGAATGGAGTACACCTTACATCCAAACTTAAATTCGTAGACCAATAAAGATCTTATGGGATTCAGATAAAGATACTTATATTGTAAAATTGTTAGTCAAGCGATATACTATTTTCGTAGCATGGTATTTCACTAAAAGCTCTTTAATTGTCGAAAATAAATATTCCAATGAAAATTTTGTTCCATATAAAGTAAAAGAGGGCGCAGCGGAGCGAGCCCGTGTCAGCTAGTCAATTATAAAATAAAATTCCCAATTAACACCTGTAAAAACAATATTTCGATAATCTTTAATTACAATACAAAGGCTGCAGAGCATTTGTTTTTATTTATTTTTCATTGATATACACAACTGTATAAATAAGTAGGCTTTAATTTGATTTTATGTAGCCTTACATTAGCATTTACAAATACAATATTGTCAAAGGTCCCGCTATCGACGCTTGATTTATTCATTACATTTAAATGTCGCCTTTTGGCGGTTATTGCATTACAATGTTCATTGAATCGATTGAAAATTATCCAAATATTGAAATGTTTTAATGCGAAGCCTTGAGCATAATGACAGTTTATTTTGTTTAAAATACATAGCATTTGCATTACTACCTTCATTATCGAACATATGGCATTTATTTGCAACAGGGTGTCATCTTGTGTAGTGATGAAGTTTAAGCTGACTAGGAAATTGAAAGTATTATCAAGTAGAAGAAGGAGGCCACCGTAGAGTTTAGCATGTCCGCCTATGACGCTAGACGCCTAAGTTTGAATCCTGGCGAGAACATCAGAAAAATTTTCAGCACTGCCGAGCCGAGTCCGAATGACGTGCCGCCATGCGGCACCTCTTTGGGGAGAAGTTTTTACGTGACTTCTATGCATTCTATAGTACCTCACAAATGTCACCAGCATTTGGAAGTTATCCTAAACTTCTCCCCAAAGAGGTGTCGCATGGCGGCACGTCGTTCGGACTTGGCTGTAAAAGCAGGTCCCTTTTCATTGATCTTTAACTTGAATCGGACAACACTCATTGGTGGGTGAGAAGTTTGTCCCTGTTCCTTAATGGATTGTTCATGGGCAAATTTGCATTTTGCAAGTAGAAGAAATTAAATTGAGAGATTAGTTTTCATTACCTGGATGACAATATTGGATACAATATTCAGAAGATCTAGTTATCTAAAGTGAGGTAAAAAACGAATCGCCTTTAGAACATTTTTCCCTATGGCAATAGCAACAGATATTTTTACCAGCATTTGGAAGAGCTTTTAGAAAGATCAATAGCAAACAGTGATATTAGCCCTAAGATAATGACAATATGTGTGCACGACATTTCTGGGACTGTTATAATACCTACAGTAGATACAGTCGGATGATTCAATAATTTGAGCATCGGATACATTTGACTGAGAAGAAATCGGAAGGAAAGCTACCCTAACTGGAAACGATTATAATGTGGAACAATAACAAATTGAACCAGTAAGGAAAGGCAAAAGACGGGCGGTGCCGTGTATATATAATACCCTACATCACCTCGTGCATGTAGTACTTTTTATATGTAAAACTTATGTCGAAATCTAGTCAGACTTTAATTTGGATACCAATTGAAATAGCAATTTAGAACCTTGTAAGATTTTCTTACCATAGGAAAAACGATTTGGATTTCCACATCTTTAAAAAGCCATATCGGATAAAATATTATATGGGAGTTATATCGAAGCCTGTGGCAATTTTAATGATACATAGTGGGACATAAAGAGAACATCTCATGCCCTATATTAGAGTAGAGATTTAACCAAAATTGTGGAGTTTATTGCCTTAAAAGTCCATATCGGATGAAATATACACACTGAAGCGATATCTAAAATTAGGACTGATTTTAGACATAAATTTAAACGTCTCATGAAAAATTGGACGAAAATTGTGGATTCTACAGCCTTAAAAGGCCATATCGGATGAACGATATATATGGGAGCTTTATCTAAATCTAAACCGATTTTTATGAAATTATGCATACATATGAAGACCTCAAATAAAGCACCTCATGCAAAATTTTGTAAAGATCGGACCAAAATTGTGGCTTCTACAGCCTTAAAAGGCCAACTCGAATGAACGATATATATGGGAGCTATATCTAAATCTGAACCGATTTTGATGAAATTTTGCACATAAATTGAGATTTCACGATACCACGCCAAATTTGGTGACGATCGGACCAAAATGGCGGCTTCTACAGCCTTAATAGTTCAAATCAGATGAATGATATATATAGGAGCTATATTTAAATCTGATCCGATTTTGATGAAATTTTCCGGATATGTTGAGATCAGTTACAAAACAGTAAGTGCCAAATTTTGTACATATCGGTTGAAAATCAAGCTACTACGGCCATTTAAGTGCAAATCGGGCGAAACATATATATGGGAGCTATATCTAAATCTGGACCGATTTTCATGAAATATTTGCACACATATGGAGACGTCAAATAAAACACCACATGCCAAATTTTGCAAAGATAGGTAAAAAATTGTGGCTTCTACAGCCTTAAACGGCCATATCGGATGTAAGATATATATGGGAGCTATATCTAAATCTGAACCGATTTTCATGAAATTTTCTACACATATTAGGACGTCAAATAAAACACCTCGCGCAAAATATTTTAAAGATCGCATTAAAACTGTGGCTTCTACAGCCTTAAAAGTCCATATCGGTTAAAAGATATATATGGAAGCTATATCTAAATCTGAACCGATTTTTATGAAATCTTGCAGACATATGTAGACCTGAAATAAAATACCCAATGCCAAATTTTGTGAAGATCGGACGAAAATTGTAGCTTCTACAGCCTTAAAAAACCATATCGGATGAAAGATATATATGGAAGCTATATCTAAATCTAAACCGATTGTTTTCAAAATCAATAGCGTTTGTCCTTGGGCCAAAAAAGTGACATGTGCAAAATTTCGTGACAATCGGACAACAAATACGACCTGCACTTTGATTACAAGAATACATGGACTCACAGACGGACAGACGGACATGGCTAAATCGAATCAGAATGTGATTATGAGTCGATTGGTATAGTTATGGGTCTAGCTCTTCTCCTTCTTAGCGTTGCAAACAAATGCACAAATCTATAAAACCCTGCACCACCATGGTGGTGTAGGGTATAAAAATGATTGGTACCACAAACTGACCGCTTACGATAGACTGGTCAATTTCCATTCGAAGGGAATAATACCAGCGTCGTGGAATACAATCACAAGATCAATTGCGTGTTAATACGCGTAAGTCGAAAATTTTTCAAAACTTCCAAATAAATGGCCTCTCATAAATGTGGTTGTAAATTTCAAAATGCAAATTTTGCCTATGAACATTCCACTTAGCATAGGGGCAAACTTCTCACATATCAATGAGCGCAGTCCGATTCAAGTTTAAGCTCAATGATAAAGGGCCTCCTTTTTATAGCCGAGTCCGAACGGCGTGCCTCTGTGCACCATTTCTTTAGAGAGAAGATTTTACATGGGAGCATTAGAAGGGGAAAACTACTTATGAAAATTGTTGTTGATGGTCTCGCCAGGATTCAAACCCGGGCGTTCAGCGTCATAGGTGGATATGCCAACCTCTGCGCTACGATGCAAATGCAAATTTTGCCCATGAACATTCCACTAAGGAACAGGGGCAAACTTCTCACATATCAATGAGTGCAGTCCGATTCAAGTTTAAGCTCAATGATAAGGGGCCTCCTTTTTATAGCCGAGTCCGAACGGCGAGCTGCAGTGCGACACCTCTTTATAGAGAAGTTTTACATGGCATAGTACCTCACAAATGTCGCGAGCATTAGAAGGGGAAAACCACCGGTGAAAATTTTTTTCTGAAGGTCTCGCCAGGATTCGAACCCTGGCGTTCAGCGTCATAGGCGGACATGCTAACATCTGCGCTACGGTGGCCTCCTGCGCTATGATGACATCCAATAAAAGTGGTTTCTGTAACTAAACCATCCCCAACAGGTAGACAACGGAAAAACACACATCAATAAAAAAATGCAATTTCTACACCTTACACCTTAGGATGCAGGCACACTAATTTCGTCATTCGGTTTGTAACACCTCAAAATATGCTTCTAAGATGCCATAAAGTATATATATTCTTGATCGTTAGGCATTTTTAATCGTTGAAGCTATGTCCGTCTGTCTGTCTAGGTGCATGAAATTTCACACAAATACTTCTTAAAAATGTAGATTGGTTGGGATTGTAAATGAGCCAAATCGGTCCATATTTTTAAATAAATGTCATATAAACTGATCTTGGGTTTTGATTTCTTGAGGTTCTAGAGGGCGCAAATCTTATCCGTCCCTTTGTCTGTCGAAAGCACGCTAACTTTCGAAGGAGTAAAGTTAGGTGCTTGAAGTTTTACACAAATACTTCTTATTAGTGTAGCTCAGTTGGGATTGTAAATTGGCCACATCGGTACATGTTTGTATATAGTTGTCACATAAACCGATCTTGAGCCCTCTAGAGGCTGAAATTTTGCACATGCTTAGTAGGGTTGAAATCGGTTCATAACCTGATATAGCCGCGATATAAGCCGATCTCCCGATTAGACTTCTTGAGCTAATACAGGCCGCAATTCTTATCCGTCCCTTCATCTGTCGAAAGCACCCACACTTTCGAAGGAGTAAAGTTAGGAGCTTGAAATTTTACACAAATACTTCTTATTAGTGTAAGTCGGTTGGGATTGTAAATGGGCGATATCGTTACATGTTTTTATATAGCTGTCACATAAGCCGATCTTGGGTCTTGACTTCTTGAGCCTCTAGAGGGTGCAATTCTTATCCGATTTGGCTGACATTTTGCACGTGCTAAGAATGGCTGAAATAGGTTCGTAACCTGATATAACTACCGCATAGACGATCTTCCGATTAGACTTCTTCAGCTTATACGGGCGAACAGAGGAGCAGACGGACGTACGAACGCATAGCTAGATCAACTCAGAATGTCAAAAGAATCCAAAATTATCAAGAATGTACACATAATCGCTAAAGATCCATATTTCGAGGTGTTATAAACGAAATGAGTAGATATGCTCATCCTACGGTGTTGGAAAAAAAATTAAATTACCATATTTAATTTATTTCATTACCCTTCTTGCCAAACTGCAGGCAGACAATGAATATATTGCCTTTAAATTAAAGATTTACTTTTCATTTCAACCGGGCCCTTATTTGGCTGATCTTTTGTTGTATAGCTGAATACGAACAATAATAGCTTCACGCTAATTAGATGGCAATACAATGCAAACCATACTTATTAAGTCGAAACTGGAATGTTGGAGGTTTTAAGTTGAGACCATGTTGCTGAGGTTACATGTGAATCGATTCGCCGTTGTTTATGTGCAACCAAATCTGTTAATTGGCTCTGTTGCCCATAATTTATGAAGCATTGTGGCTATGAAATGCATTTGTGTTTGCTGTTTTCATGCACAAAGATCATAAAATTAGAGAGCATTGTGCAAGTGCAGCACTGCGCAATAACTTTGAGTGATGTGGCAACGAAAATAACAAATTTCAATATGACAATGCAATGACTGCAATGGAGTTAAGCTACGCTGCTCTCAAACAGCTCATAGTTTAAGAAGTTTTATTTTTTTTTATTTCAACAACGAGTGAGGTTGTTTGTGCACTCTATAAAATCTTTTTTATGCCCATTGAAAATGCTAATTTTTCCATAAACATTCCATTAAGGAACACAGGCTGCCTGATCCAAGTTTTAAGCTCAATGATACGGGACTTACTTTTCATAGCTAGATGCGACACCTTTTTGGGGAGAAGATTTTTCATGGCACAATACCGCATAAATGTCACCAGCATTAGGAGGGGATAACTGCCACTTTTCTGATGTTCTCCCCAGGAGTCGAACTAATTTCTGCGTTTGTTTATTTGCTTGTTTGACGGATTATTTTTTGTTCCGTATAGACTCAAAAACGGCTGAACCGATTACCTTGAAATGTTCACAGATTGTGTAGGTTGGTCTGGAAGGAAACATAGTTATAGTTTTTTGATATCGGAAAGGGTGAGGACCTTCCCCTTTACCCCAAAAGTACTACCCAAAACTAAAAGTGGACCGATCGAGATATATGGGATTCAATTGAAAAGTATTCAAGAGAAGAATACGAATTTCGTAATAAAAGTTGGGTCCAAGTACCTGGGGGGACGCCCCAGCCCCAAAACGCCTTACAATAGGTTTATTTGACGATCATGACAATATGGGACTCAAATGAAATGTATTCGGGAGTAGATTACGAATATGGTCAGAAAGTAGGAATAGGCCTTAACATTTATTGAAAACGGAAGGGGGCCGACCCTCCACCGTTACCCTAAAACCACCACACAAAATCAAAAGTGAACCAATAAGGACAATATGGGTATCAAATGAAAAGAATGCAGGAGTAGATAACGAATCTGGCATACAAATTCATGTCGAAATATAGGGGGTCACCCCACCCCCACAAAAACGCCCAAAATGGGAACATAAGCCAAACGCGGATATATGGGATTCGGTTTGTTTGTTCCGTATAGACTGAAAAATGGCAGCAGCGATTTTCTCGAAGTTTTCGCATAGTATGTGGAAACATAGACTACATAATTTTTCGGTATCGGAAGGGGGACGGCCCTTACCTTATGCCAAAATCACAACCCAAAATCAAAAGTGAACCGGTCGGGACAATATAGGTATCAAATGAAAGGTATTGGTAAAAGGTAGAATACGAATATGGTATCAAAATTTGAGTCTAAATACCCATCAGGCCGCCCTAACCCCAAAACTCCCCGAAACCGACATATTGGACGTTCATTTCAATATGGGGCTCAAATGAAGTGTATTCGGGAGAAGATTTCGAATCTGGCATACAAAATCAGATCGAAGTATAGGGGGTCATGCTCAAAAACGCCATTATGACTATATGATATTTGGCTGAACCGATTTTCTTACAATTTTCATAGATTGTGTACGTTTGTCTTGAAGGAAACATAGGCTATTAAATTTTTAGATATCGGGTGGAGGCGGACCGTCCCCCTTACCCCAAAAACGCCACCCATATCCGAAAGTGGTCCGATGGGCACAATAATGGTATCAATTTAAAGATGTTGGAGACCAGAAAACGAATATGGAATTAAAATTTGGGTGCAAGTACCCAGCGGGCAAACCCCACCCCCTCAACCCTAATACTCCGCTAAACAGATATATTCTAAGTTCATGTCAATATGGGAATTAAATATAAGGTATTAGGCAGTAGATTACAAATATGGCATAAAACATTAGGTCCAAGTAATGGGAGGTCGCCCACCACCAAATACCCCCAAATGGGCATATTAGCCAACCATGTCCATGGGACTCAAATGAATGGTATTAGGGAGTAGATTACAAATATGACATTAAAATTTGCGTTCAAGTCTAGATGGCGCTTTTCCTCCTAGAGATACGTCAAATGGGTTATTTGACCCATTATGACAATATGGGACTCAAATGAAAGGAATTTGAGAGTAGAAAACTAATTTGATATCCAATTTTGGAGCCAAGTGTTTTGGGGAACGCCCTAAAGCACCCCCTTAACTGAACTTTTTTTCCGTTGGGAATAAAGAACGAATTTGATATCTATTTTCAATGCAAAGTGCCGGGGGTCACCCCAGCCCCAAAACACCCAACAAACGATTCATATTTACCGGCCATGGCAATATGGGGCTCAAATTAAAGGGATTTGGAAGTGCAGCACGAATTTGATATCCCTCCCCTAATGAGAACTTTACCCTAAGGATGAACATTACCACCAGGAATCGAGAAGGGGCAAATTCTCACCCATCAATGAGTGCTTTCCGATTAAAGTTTGAACTCAATGATAAGGGACCTGTTTATAGCTGAGTCCGAACGGCGTCCCGCAGTGCGACATTGCTTTGGGGAAAATTTTTTGAATGACCCTGCGTGGCATTGTACCTCTCCAATGTTTTTTTTTTTTCTCTGTGTATTTCTGGTTTGTGCTGTGTATGTCACAGTCAAACTCCCATTCACCTTTGCCAATCACGCAGCGTATGAATTCGTTCATAAAAATCTCCATGCAACAGAGCTAAACAATCGCCGTATCTATTGATCCATAAATGTTGTCAATTCATTAGCAAATGCAAAAACCTGTTCACCTTCAGCATGAAAATTCGATTTTGATTTCCTTATGAGTCGTTTTGGTGTACTTGACTCAGCGGTGGTCCCCCATCTTAGTAAGATTCGCCTGTAGTATCGATGTCAACAGCAATAGCAACAGAGGAGAATAGCAATTGAAAATTCCAAACCTAGTAGAAGTTATGTCCATAATCATAACAATAATAATAACCATAAAAATTTATTTAAATTGGAAAAAAGTCACAAAAATTTTCAACTCAACACAAACATATCTTAAACTTGAGCAGGTTATGAGGCTTGCCAGTTGTAATGGGAAAAACTCGCAAATAGGTTGGCATGAAATCGCTGTAAACGTATGTTAAAAATTTGCCTACTGTTTATGGTTATGTGTTTTAAATTGAATTAATGTTCAATAACATCGATGAAGCATAATTGGGAAAACTTTGAATTAAAATAGGCAAAGATTAATTCAGCAGAAAATTTGTTATAATTGGTAATTTTTTTGAAGTTGTTAAAATGAATTGGCAAAACTATTAAAAAAATAAATTTCAATAATGTACGCATAACCATACCATACATTTTTATACCCACCATCGAAGGACTTTTGTCATACCATTTGCAACACATAGAAATATCCATTTCCGACCCTATAAAGTATATATATATTCTTGATCAACGCAAAAATCTAAGACGATTTAGAAATGTCCATCCGTCTGTCCGTCTGACTGTTGAAATCACGCTACAGTTTTCAAAAATTGAGACATTGGGCTGAAACTTTGCACAGATTCTTTTTTTTTTTCCACAAGCGGGTTAAGTTCGAAGATGGGCTATATCGGACTATATCTTTATATAGCCCCCGTATAGACCGATCCGCCGATTTAGGGTTAGGCCCTTCAAAATCTTTCGCGAATTTGGCTCAGATTGGTTCAGATTTGGATATAGCTACCATATAGACCGATCTTGAGATTCAGGGTGTTAGGCCCATAAAAGACACATTTATTATCCGATTTTGCTGAAATTTGGGACAGTTGTGTTAGGCCTTTCGACTTCCTTCGTTTATTTGGCCCAGATCGGTTCAGATTTGGTTATAGCTGCCATATAGACCGATCTTCCGATTTAGAATCTGAGGCCCATAAAAGCTACATTTATTATCCGATTTTACTGAAATTTGGGACAGTGAGTTATCTTAGGCCCTTCGATATCTTTCTTCAATTTGGCCCTGATCGTTTCAGATTTGGATATAGCTGCCATATAGACGGATTTCTCGACTTAAGGTTTTGGGCCCATAAAAGGCGCATTTATTGTCCGATGTCGCCAAAAATTGGGACAGTGAGTTAAGTTAAGCCCCTCGATATACTTCTGCAATATCGCACAGATCGGTCCAGATTTGGAAGCTGCCATAAAGACTGGTATCTCGGTTTTAGGTTTTGGGTCCATAAAAGGCGCATTTATTGTCCGATGTCGCCGGTGACGTCATTCTTCAATTTGGCCTTGTTCGTTCCAGATTTGAATATAGCTGCCATATAGATTGATCTCTGAATTTAAGGTTTTGGGCCCATGAAGGACGCATTTATTGTCCGATTTCGCCGAAATTTGGGGCAGTGCTTTGGGTTAGGCTCTTCGACATTTTTCTGCAACTTGGCCCAAGTCGGTCCAGATTTGGATATAGCTGTCATGTAGACCGATATCTCGATTTAAAGTCTTGGCCCCATAAAAGGCGCATTTATAATCCGATTTCACTGAAATTTGACATAGTGGCTTATGTACGGCTTTTCGACATCCGTGTCGTATATGGTTCAGATCGGTTTATTTTTAGGTATAGCTACTAAAAAGATCACTATTTCGTTATGCACAATTGAATTGTTCTCAATAGTAGTTGGTCCAAATCGGAGCATATTTCGATATAACTGCTATGGGACATAGTTTGAAATTTTCACCGAATTTTGATGAAAAGTGGTTTAAATATATACCCGAGGTGGTGGATATCCAAAGTTAGGCCCGACCGAACTTAACGCTTCTTTACTTATTTTTAAATCATATTAAATTGCCATTTTAAACGATTTTCCGGGGTAAAAAACTAATTTGCAAGTCTATATATTTGATGCGGTGGCGATTGTTCTAACCGTGTAAAACTCTTGAACAAAAAAGTGTTGCCCAGCAACACGTCGTTTAGTCTCGTCTATCGGTGAGCTAAAAATGGTTGCAACCTTATCGTTAAGGTTTGCCACTCCTGCTTTCCGGCTGAATGTTATAATTTCGGGGCTATGGCGGCCTACACATTAATGAAATCATTCAGTGTCCCGTTAGGTCATTATAATTTATCGACTGTTTTGGGGTGAGATGGTCCGCTAGATATATGAGCAGAATAATGATATCAGATTCGCAGTACACGGTATATCTGCTCTCAAATTCCTATTATTTGAGTTTCATCTAGCTGTGATTGAGTAGTATTCCCATTTGGGGAGCTTATCGGGGATGGGGCGACTATCATTTATTTGGACCTCGTTTTTTATTTCATATTCGTAGTCTACTCCCCAACACCTTTCATTTGAGTCCTATATTGATATATACGTGCAATATGTCTATTTGGAGCAGTTTTCGGGCTGGGGCTACCCCTTGGATAATTCAACCCAAGCTTTTGTACCACATTCGCTTTCTACTCTCCAATATATTTCATTTTATACCCATATTGTCCCAATAGGTCCACTTTTAATTTTGGGTGGTACTTTTGGGGGGTAAGGGGGAGGGTCCGCCCCCTTGCGATATCAAAAACTTATATAGCCTATTGCTTCTTCTGGACCATATTCGTAATCTACTCGCGAATACCTTTCATTCGAGCCCCATATTGTCATTATCGTCCAATAAACCAATTTGGAGGGTTTTGGGGTCGGGGCGGCCCCCCAATTACTTTGGCTCAATTTTTAGTATGGAAATCGTTCTCTACTCTTGAATACCTTTCATTTAAGTCCCATATTGTCCCAATAGGTACACTTTTAGTTTTGGGTGGTACTTTTGGGGGGTAAGGGGGAGGGTCCGCCCCCCCTTGCGATATCAAAAACTTATATAGCCTATTGCTCCTTCTGGTCCATATTCGTAATCTATTCCCGAATACCTTTCATTCGATTCCCATTTTGTCATCATAGTCCAATAAACCTATTTTGGGCGGTTTTTGGGGTCTGGGCGGCCCCCCAATTACTTGGACCCAATTTTTAATATGGAATTTGTACTCTCCTCTTAAATACCTTTAATTTAAGACCCATATTGTCCCAATCGGTCCACTTTTGTTTTGGTTGATAATTTTTGGGGTAATGCGATATCAAAAAATTATATAGCCTATTGCTCCTTCCGGACCACTCCCCAAATCGGTTTAGCCGTCTTGAGTCTATACGGAACAAACAAATTTACAAACCCACAAACAAACAAACAAACACAAATATATATATATATATATATATATATATATATATATATATATATATATATATATATATATATATATATATATATATATATATATATATATATATATATATATATATATATATATATATATATATATATATATATATATATATATATATATATATATATATACAGGGTGGCTGATGAATATTGCTACAATGATGAATATTGCAACATTTTTTTTTCGGTGTATGGAATACATTTTTCTTTTATTCATGTTAAATTAAATTATTAAATTAATTATTAAATTATTATTAATTAAATTAATTAATTAATTAATTAAATTAATTATTAAATTATTATTATTAAATAGAAAAAAAGTTATTACATTTTTTTTTGGTAGCGGCTTTCATCAGCCACCCTGTATATATATATATATATATATATATATATATATATATATATATATATATATATATAGGGTCGGAAATAGATATTTCGATGTGTTGCAAACGGAATGACAAGAAGAATATACCCCCATCCTTCGGTGGTGGGTATAAAAATCCTAATAACTTATTTACTATGTTTATAGTTATCACAACCACCTATTGTCTATAGCATGAATTATTCCATGCGCCACAGAACTACTACAACTCCTTGTAGTTAATACATGTTTCATTCATAAAGAGCTTTAACCTTCAAGCGTTTGTGGTCATTGTCTATTCTCGGCAAGGTAAATGTTAATAAGAGTCTGGACTGTTAGATCTAATCTATAATTCATTTATTGCTTATAATGTGTGAATAAACTTAGTCTAACGTTTAGCACATAACCTCTTGAATATAAAGCACATAACAGTTGAATGGAGTTTTGATGAAATCAAAATTTATTCCGAAAGTTACTGCAAACAAACATTCGAATACCTCTCTTATGAAATTCAAATGAAACAAACCATTTTTCCTTTATCACTATCCCATCTAAAAATGCAATGTCTTATAAAAGGCTATTCACAAGGAATATCTAAAGCATTGGTCATTTACCTTTGGTAAATTTCAATGAATTTTCGAATTCTATTACAATGCAGAAACATCCTTGAAAAAAGTTATGAATTTTGAATTATGCTGGACTTAGTATTAAAGCAAAGAGTTTATTTCGGCACAAAGACACTTTTCGTTTACCTTCAAAAGTACAAATTTTAGTACATGACAGTTGATACAAAGTATAACCAAGTTCACACTGGTATATATTTCACTCAAGAAATTACAGCTGTTGATAGCTGTTTTATTGACGGGTCATTACGGGTCTACAAACCATCAAAAGTATTTGCTTCTGATTTTGTTTAAGGAAGTTACTCGTCGTTTTAGTGCATGAAATTCACAAGCGGCTATTGTTGGTGAAATTCAACACTTCAAAGTGAACAAAATGTATGTGTATCGTACTATACTGGCAGCGTTGTCATACTCCATGGAGCTGGGTAAAAAAATACAATAACACCTGAAATGGTTCGGCGAGTTAAAACTCGAATCCAACGAAAACCAAGAAAATTGATGGGAAAGGACGCTTTTTAACATGTAATTTGCAGAAGCCAGATGGGGATTGGACCGAGTCGTGCGACCATACTTTAATTTGTCCTGCGGGCCAGGGTGGAAGGGTATTAGAGGCGGTAGAATACGATGGCTTGGACAACTTGAAATTAAATAATTCAAAGTAAACAAAATGTATGCGTATCGTACCATACAGGCAGCGTTGTCATACTCCATAGAGCTGGGCAAAAAAAACTATACAACACTTGAAATGGTTCGGCGAGCTAAAACACGAATCAAACGAAAACCAAGAAAATTGATGGGAAAGAACGCTTTTTAACATGTAATTTGCAGACGCCAGATGGGGATTGGACCGAGTCGTGCGACCATACTTTGATTTGTCCTGCGGGTCAGAGTGGAAGGGTATTAGAGGCGGTAGAATACGATGGATTGGACCCCTTGGCGAAAGACTTGGTGTTCCCTTAGAGCGTTCATTGCGCATTGAGCAGCTTTAGACCGTTTAAATCTCCTAGTCTAGATGGCATTTACCCCAGGGTTGGCATGATCCGCCAATATTTATGTCCGATCTAGGCGTGTTTTCGAGGGTGGGGTGGTCCCCCAGACACTCAGCCCTGAAAAAAATATCAGCATCTTGCTCTCCTCCCAAATACCATTTATTTTAGGCCCATAATGATTTAAGAGGAGTTTATATGGCGTCTTCCAAACACTTGGCTTAAAAATTGATTAACAAATTCGTTTTCTAATCTTAAATACCTATCATTTGAGCTACATATTGCCGGTGGTTAATTTATACCATTTTGGGGTTGTTTTGGAGAAGGGGCGGCCCCCAAATACATGGTACCGCATCTGGATATCAGATGTTCAGTAAATAATTGTTGTTTTTGGGGTGTTTTGGGGAATGGAAGACCCCCAGAAAATTGGTCCCGATAGTGGGTATGAATTTCGTGGTCTACTCCTAAATACCTTTCATTTGAGCCCCATATTAACATGATCCGCTAATATGAATGTCCGATTTCGGCGTGTTTACGGGGTTGAGGTGGTCCCCCAGACACATAGCCCTGAAAAATATCAGCATCGTACTCTACTCTCAAATACCATATATTTAAAGCCCATAATGTCATTGGTTTAGGGGGAGTTTATATGGCGTCCCCCAAACACTTGGCTTGAAAATTGGTTAACAAATTCGTTTTCCAATCTCAAGTACCTATTATTTGAGCTACATATTGCCATGGTGGGTATATTTTTTCCCTTTGATGGTTGTTTTGGGGAAGGGGCGGCGTCCCAAATACATGGTACCATATCTGGATATCAGATGGTCCGTAAATAATTGCTGATTTGGGGAAGGGGTAGACCTTCAGAAAATTGGTACCGAAAGTGATTGTCAATTTCGTGCTCTGCTCCCCAATACCTTTCATTTAAGCCCCACATTGACATGGTCGGTAAAAATGTCCGAGCTAACCACTTGGCTCTGAAAATATATTAACATCGTTTCAAATATTCAATCAAGTATGCTAACCTCTATACCCCGCAAACCGACCAGCTCTGAGAAGTCCCCTACCAACAGAATTCATAGCTGTACATGAACATTTCTTATGAATTTTTTAATGTAAATATTGTTAAACACTACACAAATTAAGCGTTATAGCATCATTCTCTCAATTCCTTGAGCAGCACAACATGAAGGCTGTTTAAATTTTTATATACATAAATTGCTCTATATTTGGACAAAATTTCCCTTGAAATAAGCAAACATTTGTAAGCATGGCCAAAATTAAAGTGTAATTCAAAGGCATAAATAACCAAATGCAAACTAACGTTAGTATCCTTAGTTGCAGGAGCAGAATACATTGTTAGACTATTGGCATAGCTCACACAAAGTTTAGGTACAGAACAAACCCAGCTCTTTAGAAATTTAATAAAACATATTTTTATGGAGTAATTGCAACCATTTAGCACAAGTATTGCCCAACACATGTTTCATTTTGGCAACCTCTACGTTGTCAAAAATGTAAAGATGCACATTTGCATTACCACAGCATATTGTGGCTTCGGGTTTTGGCCCTACTTCCATAAAGTGAACCATTGCATGAGCACCAAAACAGTAGGGCTTGCGGTAATGCAAGCACGAAGGCGGTTAACCGACTGGAAAATATAAATTAAATACTTTATATTTTCCACATAAAATGGTTCGTGTGCAACGCAATGCGAAAGCTATTGCTTTCAGCCAGTAATGAGAACATTAAAAAAAATGTTGCAACATGTTGTTGAAGGATTTTTCATGGATGTACGTGATTTTAGTTTGCTATATATAAATTAAATTACATTTAATATGTGTTTTTCTGCCGTGAGGAGGGGTACATCTAAACATACGAACGTTTGGAAGCCTAGAGACCAAATACAAATTACCTACAAAATTGAGCCTCTAGAGGGCGCAATTTTCATCCGATTTGGTAGAAATTTTGTACAACGGCTTCTCTCATGACCTTCAACATACGTGTCTCGTATGGTCTGAATCGATCAATAGTTTGTTACATCTCCCATATAAACCTATCTCCCGATTGTGCTTCTTCAGCCCCTATAAAGCGCAAATCTTATCCAAATGAACTGAAATATTACACAACGACTTCCACAATGTTCAGCATTTATTTTTGGCCCGAATCGGACTATAATATTCTTTGTTTGCCTAATAAAAGATACCGCGCATAGAACTCGACAAATGCGATCCATGGTGGAGGGTATATAAGATTCGGCCCGGCCTAACTTAGCATGATCTTACTTGTTTAGCGTAATCTATTCGACCCGGCTGAACTTCGCACATTTTACTTGTCTGATGTTCCCTAACAGCTGTTAATTAATAACTATTAATGGTGTGATACGCCACCGTAGCGCAGAGGTTAGCATGTCCGCCTATGACGCTGACCTCCTGGGTTCGAATCCTGGTCCAGTTTTAGATATAGCTGACATATAAACCGATCTCTCGATTTCAGATTTTGGGCCCATTAAATGCTCATTTATTGTCCGATGTCGCCGAAATTTGGGACAGTGAGTTAAGTTAAGCTGCTCGACATAATCCTGCAATATGGCACAGATCGGTTAAAATTTGGATATAGCTGCCATATAGACCGATCTCTCTATTTAAGGTTTTGGGCCCATAAAAGGTGTATTTATTGTCCGGTGTCGCCGAAATTCAGGACAGTGAGTTAGGTTAAGACCTTCGACTTCCTTCTGCAATATGGCCCAGATCAGTCCAGATTTGAATATAGCTGCTATATAGACCGATCTCTCGATACAAGGCGCATTTATTGTCCAGTTTCGCCGAAATTTGGGACAGTGAGTTGAGTTGGGCCCTTCGAAATTTTTCCGAAACTTGGGTTAAATCGGTTTAGATTTGGATATATCTGCCATATAGACCGATATCTCGATTTAAAGTTTTGGCCCCATAAAAGGCCCATTTCTAATCCGATTTAACTAAAATTTGACGCAGTGACTTATGTTAGGCTTTTCGAAATCCATGTCGAATATGGTTCAGATTGGTTTATTTTTAGATATTGCTACTAAAGAGACCAATATTTTGTTACACAATTGAAGAATGACTTGTACTTATTAGTATTTGGTCCGAATCGGATCATATTTCGATATAACTGCTATGGGACATAAGGTATGCTCTTTTCACAGGATTTTGATGAAAGGGGGTTTTCATATATACCCGAGGTGGGGGGTATACAAAGTTCTACCCGGCTGAACTTAACGTCTTTTTACTTGTTTAACTTAACACAAATTATCTACTTAACTTCAATTCTATTACAATCAACAAATCCATAATGGATAGGATGAATGCATTCTAGGAAAAAAAGTGTTTTCAAACTCTTGAACGCATGCACCTGATTGCAGGTTGAATGGTAATAACAGCCAATATCCTTTCTCGAATCAATTGCTATAAAATGTATGAAAATGAGCAACATTGACACGATTCTTATATGATCATTACCATACTATTTTCATTTTTTCATGTTTACAATGTTAAACCACAATTTAATACATATTATGATTATGGCTTTCTACCATCATTTCATTTAAACCAATCCAAAAGCACTAATTTCCAATAGACAAAGTTCTACATGAAGTTATCCAGGAATTTAATGGAAATTCAATGGTGTGTAGATAGAAAAAACAAGTTAAAACAGATGGTGATATGCTACTGCACTAAACTACGAGCGAGTGAAACGTCTAACTAAAGGATTTTGCGTGCACACGTCCTTCACAAAGGTAATCTGCAAACTGTTACCATATTCAGAGAATGGAAACCAGATTTTTAAACTATGCAAGCAAATCTATAACACATTGAAAAAAAATCATAAAAAGTTTAGCTTTTTATTCTTTGTATCTAATTGAAAGTAATAAGTTCTTTTATAATGAAAATTCTCACAAAATGTTGTTATACCTCCTAAACGAATTCATTCAGAGTTGCTTTTATTTCTGAGTTTAATTTAAAAAACCCCCTTTATAGAAACAAAACTTTTTTTTTTTATAGAAACTCCTTTTTGCTCAAACATAACTTGAGTGCAATTTTATATTTCTACTTATTTGCCCACTTCATTGTAGGTGAACAGAACATTATGGTATACATTCATGTGGGAAATCCCCTAAGCAACTCAAGGAAAACTTCCCCAATATAACATGACATGTTTTATAGCGAATGAAACAAACAAAAAGTTTGCAAAAAAAATACACCATATGTCAGTAAAAGTGTATGCGGCAATTTATTCTTGTCATTCGCACTACCGAGTCTTTAACACTTTCGTTGTGATGAAAACATTACTTGTGTGAAACTTTGCAGACTCTCTTAATGGATTTCAGCTGCAATTGAATTGAATGCATTTGCGGATGTCAGACACAAATACATTGGAAATTATGCATGACGAATGTAACAACATTTGCTACATCTTTTCCCAACAACATAAAACCTTTTTTCAAAATTCTTTAAAGGTCTAAATAGACCTTTTGGTCTAGATAGACCTCTTGGTCTCGATAGACCTCTCGGTCTAGGTAGACCTCTTGGTCTAGGTAGACCTCTTGATCTAGATAGACCTCTTGGTCTAGATAGATCTCTTGGGCCAGATAGACCACTTGGTCTAGATAGACCATTTGGTCTAGATAGACCACTTGATCTAGATAGACCACTTGGTCTAAATAGACCACTTGGTCTAGATAAACCTCTTGGTCTAGATAGACCTCTTGGTCTAGTTAGACCTCTTGGTCTAGATAGACCTCTTGGTCTAGATAGACCTCTTGGTCTAGATAGACCTCTTGGTCTAGATAGACCTCTTGGTCTTAATAAACCTCTTTGTCTCGATAGACCTCTTGGTCTAGATAGACCTCATGGTCTAGATAGACCTCTTGGTCTAGTTAGACCTCTTGGTCTAGATAGACCTCTTGGTCTAGATAGACCTCTTGGTCTAGATAGACCTCTTGGTCTAGATAGACCTCTTGGTCTAGATAGACCTCTTGGTCTAGATAGACCTCTTGGTCTAGATAGACCTCTTGGTCTAGATAGACCTCTTGGTCTAGATAGACCTCTTGGTCTAGATAGACCTCTTGGTCTAGATAGACCACTTGGTCTATTTAGACCTCTTGTTTAAATAGATCTCTTGATATAGCTAGACCTCTTGGTCTAGATATATCTCTTGGTTTAGATAGACCTCTTGGTATAGATAGATCTCTTGATCCAGACCAATAGTAGTCTAGACCAAGAGGTCTAATCATTTATCCGGAGAAGACTGCAATCTGCATGTTTCCAAGGAAGATTGCCAATTCGAGGCGCAACTTTTTTCTACCAAAAGATCTAACACTAGGGAGTGATATTGAATAGGAAATCGAACTGAATTTAACAGCATACTAAGAAGGCTCATACATGGTGGGCACTTTGTAGGCGGACGGTAGATTCGACATGGCTCCCATGGCTATATTGGATAACTGATACGATATGTTTCCAATTTAAACGACCAAAGTTGTTATGTGTGAAAATATTTTATTTTTCAAGTTTTTTTTTTGCCTGTTAGGGCGAAGATCACTAAATTTTATAATTTTTGTTTGTTTCTCTTTCGAGACGAGCTCAATAATCGGAAGTGCAAATGGAAAAGGAAAACCAAAGATAGCAACACACACCAAGCCCTATGGGACGCGTTTTGTCTTTGGTTAGAAGACTTTTCAACCATATTAGATGTGATGGCCTCAAGAGCCGTGCGTTGGTATGTTGTATTTGAATCGTATTAATAGCGAAAACACATCTATAATACAATTACCACATTAACCAAGCACGACAACCCTGTCTATTAGCTGTACTTTTCCCAATGCATGTATTTTTATGTAATGACAGACATTCTTTCTGTGACAAATTACACTTCTTCCGTACTACACATGATTTTGTACATCTGTTGGAAGTTGTATTGATGGCTTCGAACTCTAAGCCAACGGCAATGGCTCTCGCTGTTGTTCCGTGTGCCCTGGTTCGAATCCCGGCCGGGCTCTGCTAGGATTTCTATAACTACAGGATTAATAATGGCAATGAACGGTAACAATTCATCAGTGCAAACGGAAATTTCGCGCTAATTTTTGCGCTTCTTTATTAATAATGCGCAACAAACACATTTCAACCCAATTTTGGTTTTTTGTCATACAAAAGTAAACATTTGAAGTGTCGCAGCATCATACTTATAGTGGCCCTTTAAAAAAACCTTTTTTTTTATGTTTCAATATATATTCAATGGTTTTGTCAAGGCCTTGTTCCGAAAAACTCTTTCAAAATTCGTTTTTAGTGTGCCATTGAGCTCTTTCAGCAATTCAGGATTTATCGCTTCATTCGATGGACATTTCCGCCTTTTCATGGGTCACTACAGTTATGGTGGCAGGAAATAATGTAGGGGGTTGCATACAAATGCAGTCAAACACCGTTTTGTTGTGAATGGTCACTGTACAAAATCTATGAATATTTTTGTATGTTTTTGAAGTATTTTGTCATAAACGGAAAAGTCTATACACCATTGGATTTCTAATAGACAGAATATTGGATGTTTTTCGAAAATGGGTGCCTTGATGGTCTTCCGCTTAGCTGTCAGGAACATATGCAACCATTACTTCAAGTATCAAAGTTGTTTAACTTGCAGATCTTAGATCACTGCAAGGAGTGTTCAGTGCTTTAAAATACATTCTTAAAAAACACTGCTGAGAATTATAAATATCCAAATATTTTGCTTGATAAAACTACCGTAAAAAAATTAAAAATGTAAACAAACATATAAGGAGAATTCATAGCCCTTGGACTGCATTAGCATTTGCTGCTTAATGTCTGTAAATTTACATTTTGCACTTTTAGCTTTCGAACAAAATCAGTTCAGCCAAATACTCTAAAACCACTAAACCAAACCATTTCATTTGCATAAAATGTATGCAAATGTCTGGGAAAGAGTGATTTTCAACAACTCCCAAAATCACTTTATAAAGATATTTGGACAAAAATAACATTCTCACAAGTCCTGGAAGTTCAGCAGCGTAAAGGGTAATGTTGTTAAATTATAATTTTTTGGGGTTTACTTTACCAAGGTATTGGTTTGTTTATACGAAAAGGGTTTACAATTATTTGGAATTATGTACTCAATAAAGATATAAAAAATTTAAATATTTTTATTTTTGAATTTTTTCCATAAAAAATAAGAAACAAGTAAAAAAGGCATTAAGTTCGGCCGGGCCGAACTTTGGAAACCCACCACCTCGGGTGTATATGTAAACCCCCTTTCGCCACAGTCTGGTGAAAATTGGAGAACTTATGCACCCAAATTCGGCACGAACATCGAGTGGTCTAATAAATATATGTCACAGTTGGCTTTGTACTTCAAATTTCAACAAAATGGAATAATAAATAAAGATTTTATGAGCTTCAGACCCTTAACCGACATATCGGTCTGTATGACAGCTATATCTAAATACAGTCCGATCTAAACCATATTTGGGTCGGATGGCGGGTGGCTGCCAACAGTATCAAAACTACCCACTGTTTGAAATTTCAGCGAAATCGGATAAAAAATAAAGCTTTTATAGGCTTCTGACCCTTTATCGGCAGATCGATCTGTATGGAAGCTATATCTAAATATTGTCCGATACAAACCATATTTAGGACGGATGTCGGGAGACTTAAAACAACCCACTGTTCACATTTCAACGAAATCGGGTGATAAATAAACCTTTTATTGGCTTCAAACCCCTCATCGGCAGATCGGTCTATATCGCAGCTATATCTAAATATAGTCCGATCTGAACCATATTTGGGTCAGATATCGGGAGGCTTAAAATAACCTATAGCTTTAAATTTCAGCGAAATCAGGTAATAAATAAAGCTTTTATGGGCTTCAGACCCTTTATCGGGAGATCGGTCTATAGGGCAGCTATATCTTAATATGGACTAATCTAATCCGTATTTGGGTCGGATTTTGAGAGGCCTAAAACTGCGCAATATTCCAAATGTCAGCGAAATCGGATAAAAAATTAAGTTTTAATGGCCTTCAGACCCTTTATCGGCTGATCGGTAAATATGGCAGCTATATCTACATATAGTGCGATCTGAACCATATTTGGGTCCTATGTTGGGAGGCATCAAACTACTCACTTTTTCAAATTTCAGCGAAATCGGTAAAAAAATAAAGCTTTTATGGGCTTCAGACCCTTTATCTGGAGTTCGGTCTATATGGCAACTATATCTAAATATAGCCCGATCTGAACCATGTTTGAGTCAGATATCGGGAGGCTTAAAATAACCTATAGCTTTAAATTTCAGCGAAATCAGGTAATAAATAAAGCTTTTATGGGCTTCAGACCCTTTATCGGGAGATCGGTCTATAGGGCAGCTATATCTAAATATGGACTGATCTAATCCATATTTAGGTCAGATGTCGGGAGACTTAAAATAACTTACTGTTTTAAATTTCAGCGAAATCGGGTAATAAATAAAGCTTTTATGCTCTTCAGATCCTTTATCGGGAGATCGATGTATATGGCAGGTATATCTTAATATGGACCGATCTAATCCATATTAAGGTCAGATGTCGGGAGGCTTAAAATAACTCACTGTTGCGAATTTCAGCCAAATCGGGTAAAAATAAAGCTTTTATGGTCATCAGACCCTTTATCGGAAAGTCGGTCTATATAGCAGCTATATCCAAATTTGGTCCGATTTGGCCCGTTCAAGAACTTAACCAGCGTGCATCAAAAAAACGTATCTGCGCCAAATTGCAGGTCAATATCTCAATTTTTGAAGGCTCCAGAGTGATTACAACAGACGGACGGACAGACGGATAGACACACGGACATCGTTAAATCGTCTTAAAATTTTAGGACGATCCGAAATATAGATACTTTATAGGGTCGGGAATTGATATTTCGATGCGTTGCAAACGGAATGACTAAATGAATATACCACCTATCCTACGGTGGTGGGTATAAAAATGTTTCAGAAACCCAATTGTTTTCCAATTTAGCTCAAATTTCGCATAAGATGTTCTGTTGTGGCTATCAACCTCTGTGCATGGCATGATCTGAGTCGTTCCATTATCTTATATAGCTTTCATATAAATCGATCTTCCTATTTAACTTGCGGAGCGCTTACAGAGAGTGACAATTTTTATGTATACGTTCGTTAAAGAACATCAACACTGTCGATAAAGCAGGACAAATTAAAAAGTAAAATATAATACGCTTAAATCCAACCTTACCCAAGTCCTTTCCATTTATGTTCGCTATCACTTCAAACGTCTACGTTAAATGAAACTAAATATAAGATTGATGTTCAAGGAAAGACGATTTTTCATTGCCAATGTCTTTTCCTGGTCCTTTCGTTCTCATGGCCGTACTTGGAAAATATAATTATGTGGAAGCGAAATAACATTAACTGTTAATTAACTTTAAGACATGTCAGGTCTCATTCATCCTGCCTTTTTTTTGTGATCACATAATTGCAAAAGGCCAAGGACAACAATCTACGATAAGAAAAAAATTTGCATTGCATTTAAAGTGGCACCCACCTCATTATGTGAAGGTCTGGCCATTTATTTTCATCACCTGAAAGATACTGAGATTTGTACACAGTAAAATATCAAACCTACCAACAAATTGTGCTCGTTGTAAGACAACGAAGCAAATAAGTATCATAATTATGTGAGATGATGAGAATATGGATTTATCAACGACCGCTGTAATGATTGCACATAACATCTCAAGTTTACCTTGATGTAAGAAGATAGCTACATAAAGCTTAAGCTTCCTCAACCTCACTTCCAATTTAGATGAGACCATCCTCTTACGGAATTGATGGTCATAAAGTATCTTGCTGACATTTCGTTCCACACTCAGTTTAATTAAAGGAACTGTTGGATACTTGTAGTCCCAGAGTTCTCAACAGTCCACATTCTTAACAGAATGTCTTAATTGAGAGAAATGCAAGCACTCAGGCCAGCACTAGGAAAATGGCAAAAGTAACGACTGTTAATGTTGTTGATATTTGGTTTTGAGGTAGTTAACTGACAGTAGATAAGAAGCTATTGCAGGTACATAAAAATAACTAAAATAACTATTATTTGATGAATAATACCAGTAAGGAAGGGCAAAAGTCGGGCGGTGCCGACTGTATAATACCCTACACCTAACCTTTAAGTACAATGTGGGGCTATATCCAATTCCAAACCAATTTTGATGGAGCTCGGCAGATATTTTCAGATGAGTTATTAAACAATCCGTATCATATATTCCAACTTTAATAACTAAGGTTGACAAATGACAACATTATTGCAAATTAACCAAAATCTGACGAACATATATATGGGAGTTATATCTTAATCTGAACCGATTTTGAGCAAACTTCTCAGATATTGTGGTAGCCGTCGAGGAAAGCAACATTGGTCAATAAATGCGCTTGTAGTGGCTCTTGGAGTGAAAATCGGTCTATATATATATATGACAGCTATATCTAAATGTAAAACGATTCTCTGAAATTCACCATAAATATCGACAGTCAAACAAAACCTTATTGCAAATTTCAAGAGAATCGGTTAACAAATGGACACTTTATTGCAATATTTCTCAAAATCAAACGAATATATATATGGGAGCTATAACTAAATCTCAACCGATTTTGAGCAAATTTTTTAGATCTTGTGGCAGTCGTCGTGGAAAGCGCTTTACATTATTTTAGGAAGTTTGGTCAATAAATGCGCTTTCAGTCACCATAGAAGTGAAAATAAGGCGATATACATATATGGCAGCTATATCTTAATCTGAACCGATTTCTGCAAAATTCACCAGTAATGTCGAGTCATAAGAAAATCCCTACTGCAAATTTTTGAATGAATCAGTTGACAAATGACCATTTTATTGCATAATTACTGCAAACCGCACGAACATATATATGGGGGCTATATCTAAATCTGAACCGATACATCTTGTCATTCCGTTTACAGCACATCAAAATATCCATTTCCGATCCTAAAAAGTGTATATATTCTTGATCAGACGACCTAGCTATGTCCGTCCCTCTGTACGTCTGTCTGTTGAAATCACTCTACAGTCTTTCAAAATGGGCTATATGGGACTATATCTTGATTAGCCCCATATAGACCGATCCTCCGATTTAGGGTCTTAGGCCCATAAAAGCCACATTTACTATCCGATTTTGATGAAATTTGGGACAGTGAGTTATGTTAGGCCTTTCGACATCCTCCTTCAATTTAGCCCACATCTGTCCAGATTTGGATATAGCTGGCATATTGACCGATCTCTCGATTTAAGGTTTTGGTCCTATAAAAAGGGCATTTATTGCCCGATGTCGCCGAAATTTGGAACAGTGAGTTAAGTTAAGCCCCTCGACATACTTCTGCAATATGACACAAATCGTTCCAGATTTGGATATAGCTGCCATATTGATCGATTTCTCGATTTAATGTTTTGTGCCCACAAAAGGCACATTTTTTGTGCGATGTCGCCGAAATTTGAGACAGTGAGTTGTGTTAGGCCCTTCGACTTCATTCTTCAGTTTGGCTCAGATCGGTCCAGATTTGAATATAGCTGCCATATAGACATATCACTCGATTTAAGGTCTTGCGTCCATAAAAGGCGCATTTTTTGTGCGATGTCTCCGAAATTTGGGACAGTGAGTTGGGTTAGGCCCTTCGACATCCATCTGCAATTTGGCTTTGATCGGTTCAGATTTGGATATAGCTGCCATATTGACCGATTTCTCGATTTAATGTTTTGGGCCCATAAAAGTCGCCTTTATTATGCGATGTCGCCGAAATTTGGGACAGCGAGTTGTGTTAGGCCCTTCGACTTCATTCTTCAATTTGGCCCAGATCGATCCACATTTGAATATAGTTGCCATATGGAGATATCTTTCGATTTAAGGTCTTGCGCCCATAAAAGGCGCATTTATTGTCCGATGTCTCCGAAATTTGGGATAGTGAGGTGTGTTAGGCCCTTCGACATCCTTCTTCAATTTGGCCTAGATCGGTCTATATTTGAATATAGCTGCCTTGTAGAACGATCTCTCGATTTAAGGTCTTGGGCCCATAAAAGGAGGATTTATTGTCCGATTTCGCAGAAATTTGGGACAGTGAAATGTGTTAGGCCAAGATCTGTCCAAATTTGAATATAGCTGCCATAGTACAAAATTTTTTCCAATTTGTCCAAAAATTTTATCTTATTTCGGTTCGATGAAGACTAATCGTAGAGAACAAATCTCAAATGGGTTATAAAAGGGAATATATCGGTTAATAGACCGATAAATGCGCCTGTTATGTCCTTAAGACCAGGAGATCGGCCAATATGGCAACCATAACCAAAAATGGGTCCATTTGGTCCATTCAGGAACTTAACCTGCGTATCCAAAACATATGGACCTGTGGCAAATTTTAGCTGAAGTGTGATTACAAGAGACGGGCAGATGCACGGAAATATTTAAACTGTCTTAGAATTATACGAAAATCAGAAAAATATATGCTTTGCAGAGTCGAAAATTAATATTTTGCTGTGTGTTGCAAACATAATGACTAAATGGATACAGGGGGCCCACCAACCTATGGTGGTGGGTATGAAAAGAATGTAATTATTAAAAGTTTTACTTTTATTGACATGTTCATTTATTATACCCTCCACCAAAGGATGGGGGTATAGTAATTTCGTCATTCTGTTTGTAACACCTCGAAATATGCGTGTCATTTTAAGTCGATCTGGCCATGTCCGTCCGTCTGTCCGTCCGTCTTTCTGTCGAAAGCATGCTAACTTTCAAATGAGTAAAGCTAGCCGCTTGAAATTTTTCCCAAATACTTCTTATTAGTGTAGGTCGGTTGGGATTGTAAATGGACTATATCGGTTCACGTTTTGATATAGCTGCCTTATAAACCGATCTGGGATCTTGACCTCTTGAGCCGCTAGAGGGCACAATTCTTATCCGATTTGGCTGAAATTTTGCATGAGGTGTTTTATTAAGACTTCCAACAACTGTGCTAAGAATAGTCCAAATCGGTCAATAACCTGATATAGCTGTCATATAAACCGATCTGGGGTCTTGACTTCTTAAGCCACTAGAGGGCGCAATTCTTATCCGATTTGAATGAAATTTTACACGAAATATTTTGTTTTGATATCCAACAATTGATCCAAGTATGGTTGAAATCGGTTCATAACCTGATATAACTGTCATATAAACCGATCTGGGGACTTGACTTCTTGAGTTTCTAGAGGGCGCAATTCCTATCCGATTTGGCTGATATTTTGCATGACGTATTTTATTATGACTTTCAACAACTGTGCCAAAGAAGGTTCAAATCGTTTTATAACCTGATATAGCTGCCATATAAACCGATCTGGGATCTGGACTTCTTGACCCTCTAGAGGGCGCAATTGTCATCCGATTAGGCAGAAATTTTGTACAACGGCTTCTCTCATGACCTTCAACATACGTGTCTAATATGGTCTGAAATCGAATCGAATCGATTCATTTATGGTCCGAATTGGACCACAACTTGATATAGCTCCAATGGCATAACAGTTCTTAGTCATTATTCCTTGTTTGCCTAAAAAGAGATACCACGCAAAGAACTCGACAAATACGATCAATGGTGGAGGGTATATAAGATTCGGCTCGGCCGAACTTAGCACGTTCTTACTTGTTTTTGTATTTCAAGTTGTCCACTCAATCAAAGCATGGCTTCACATTGCGGTGAACACAGATTTAAAGTGATATTATTAATAATTATAGCAAGTATTGTAATGAATACTCGTATTATTTCCAATATTTGGGTCAACATAAATTAAAAGCACATTTGTCATGATACAGTCAGCATTGAAATTATTTCCAATTTATCAATGTACTTGTACATATATATGCCATGTCCTTTGACACATTACAATTAGCATAATTAATCGTCCAATTTACCTAAAAAAAAAAGTTGTCATACTGTCCTGGTGACTTAAAAGCAGCATGTTTAATGTTGAAGTGTGTTGTAGCACAGTTGGTGATGCTCTGGGATGCCTTATAAATTCATGTTCCCACGGAGTTCCAATTAATGCATGCAAGTAAGCAATTAACATTATGAATTATGCTGCCATGACATCATCCAGCGATAAAAGGCTAACAAGGATACTTGAAATATATGTGGTTCTTCCATGAGTGTGCTGCTGTTAGTTGCCATTTTTCTTAAAACCTTGTTAAAGTATCCACAATGCACAACAGATGTGAGCTTCTATACAAAAAAAAACCCCATACATGGAATATTACCTACATACTATGTAAAACGATACTGGCATTGTTGACTAACGCAAGTGTAGTAGTTCCAATAAAACTGCTAGAGTTGAAAGTGTATATCCTAAAGAATTAACAAGAGGCTTGTGATATAAAAAACTAAGTTGATTTTATTTGTTGATATCCGAAAGGGGGGCGGGCCCTCCCCCATACCCCAATTTTTCAAAAACGCAAGATCTCGGAGATGCGTGCACCAATTTAAGCGAAATTTGTAGGCAAACTTATAGTACCCCAAAAACACGAAATTGGTAAAAAATTTGGGGGTCAAATAATCGGGGGGGGATGCCCCATTCCAAAACCCACCCAAACGGACATGTGTTCTGATTGGGACAATATGGGTATCAAATGAAAGGTATTTAAGAGTAGAGTACGAATTTGGTATACAATTCACTCTTAATTTTCGGGGGTCTCCTACCCCCAAATAAACCCCACCGCTTTGAGCAATATGGGTATCAATTGAAAGGTATTTAAGAGTAGAGTACGAACTTGGCATTCAAATGTTACCCTAAGCGTCGGGGGGCCCCCACCACTAAAAATACCACCCAACAGAACACTTTAACCGCTTTGCGTAATATGGGTATCAAATAAAAGGTATTTAAAAGTAGAATACAAATCTGAGATAAAACCTACCACCTAAAACCCCATAGCAGGACAAATTTACCGATTGGGAAAATATGGATATCAAATGAAATCTATTTAAATGTAGAGTCCAATGCTGATATAAAAATGTATTCCTTGGTGTCTGAGGCGCCTCTCCACCCCCAAAACTCCTCAACAGGACATGTTTACCGATTGAGAAAATATGGGTATCAAACGAAAGATATTTGGAAGCTGAGTACACATCTGTTATAAGAATTAGATCCAAGGTGTCTAGGGTGCCTCCCCAATCCAAAAAAAAAACCCAAAACGGTATAAATGTCTAACGTCCAAAATGGGTATCGAACGAAAGATCTTTGGGACTTGACTACGAATCTGGTATGTACAATTATGATAGAGTCTGGGACCTTGCCCACCCACTTAATACCCTTCAATAGGACGAGTAGTTCGATCGGGATAATATGTCAATTTAAAGAAAGGTCTATGACAGTATATTTCTAATCAAATGTTGGTATAAGGATTTAAGTATCTGGGTCACGTTCAACCATTCCGCAGAACGGTAGATCGCGACAATAAAAGACTCAAATAAATTGTCGTTTAGTTCTTAGCGTGGGGAGGACAACCCTCTCCTCACAATAAATGCAACGCCAATCTGTCATGTAGGAAGACCGAGAATATATTATTACTCAAATGAAAGGACGTGTCAGAGGGCAATCCCCCTCCCCCTATCCTACCCAAAAAAAAGGAATTAAGAATAATATGAAACAATATATGAAGGCCAATCAGGAGAGAATAAGACCGAAATGAAAGGTCTTTAGTAGTAGAGTACGCTTTTTACCCTCACATTGGGATGGACACAGGAGGACCTGCGGATCTTTAAGAATGTAGTACCCAAGTGGTCGCTTTGAAATATGATTTGAATGTAGATAACCAATAGAAAAAAATAATTAGTGTGAATCCCCCCACCCCTAAAAACAGCTCTGAATATCTTGATAACCTCCTTCAAAAAGCTTGACATTATGGGGCTCAAACAAAATCGTGCTCTAGCACGATGCTGATATTACTTCAGAGTCCGCCTCTAAACTCCCTTCAAACCGGTCATGAAAGCCTACTATGGCGATAAATAATAGGTATTTGATAGTAGAAAACGAATTTGATATCCAAGTTTGAGGCCAAATGTTTGGGGGTCGAGCCAACCATTAAACTCCCCCTAACCCAATGCCAATTGGGGCTCAAATTATAGAAATTAGAGAGTAGAGCACGACGCAGATATTTCTTCAGGGCTAAGTACGGGCTAATGCTGGCAACATTAGAAGTTTGCCCCTTTTCCATAGTGGAATGGTCATGGGCAAAATTTGTTATTTGTGTGTAAATACGAGAGTGGCCGCCCTACCATGCATATCACTCAAACTGGACATGTTTGTGGATTATGGGTCAAATGTATAAAATCTGTGTCTGTTTTGTGGCCAAGTGTTTCAGGGACGACTCACCGCCTAAACTCCCCCTAAACCACACATATACCCCAGCACACCCAAACATTACTTATTTTCTGACGCGACCGTCTAGGGCTCAGATAAAATAAGAGAGTGAAAGACGGCGCAGCGGAGCGAACTCTGTCCAGCTAGTATTGTGTATATATATATATATATATATATATATATATATATATATATATATATATATATATATATATATATATATATATATATATATATATATATATATATATATATATATATATACAAATATCCGATCTGAACCATATACGACACGGATGTCGAAAAGTCTAACATAAGTCACTTTGTCAAATTTCAGTGAATTCGGATTATCAATGCGCCTTTTATGGGACCAAGACAGCTAACGCAACTCACTGTCCCGAATTTCGGCGACTTCAGACAATAAATGCGCCTTTATAGGTAAATTGAGAGATTCAATTAAATGCCCCTTTTATGAGCTCAATACCTAAAATCGAAAGATCGGTCTATATGGCAGCTATATCCAAATATACATATCCTTACACAACTCACTGTCCCAATTTTCAGCAAATTCGGATAACAAATGTGGCTTTAATGTGCTTTAAACCCTAAATTGGCGAATCGGTTTATATGGCAGCTATATCTAAATCTGGACCGATCTGGGCCAAATTAAAGAACAATGTCGAGTGGCCTAACACAACTCACTGTCCCGAAGTTCAGCAAAATCGTATAATAAATGTGGCTTTTATGGGCCTAAGACCCTAAATCGGCGGATCGGTCTATATGGGGGCTATATCAAGATATAGTCCGATATAGCCCATCTTCGAACTTAACCTGCTTATGGACAAAAAACAGAATCTGTGCACAGTTTCAGCTCAATATCTCTATTTTTGAAGACTGTAGCGTGATTTCAACAGACAGACGGACGGACATGTCGTCTTAGATTTTTACGCTGATCAAGAATATATATACTTTATAGGGTCGGAAATGGATATTTCGATGTGTTGCAAACGGAATGACAAAATGAATATACCTCCATCCTTCGGTGGTGGGTATAATAAAACAAAACGGTTATGGATATCAATAAAATTCTTTATGTCTGTAAAAGTACGATCAATGCCATTATGTATGGAACTCGATTTATTTTGCATTGCCACCACTGGCACGCTTGCAGAACTCCAGACAGTGAACCCAATTTTCGACAGTTTTCAAGAATAAATCACGGGGATACTACTGCAATTTCGCGTTTGAAATTCTTACCAAGTTCATCAATCATCGCTGGCTTATTAACATAGACCATAGACTTGACGTAGTCCAATAGAAAATAGTCTAACGGCTTCAAATCGCGAGACAAAGGTAGCCAATTCACTGGACCATTTCGTGAGATAACACTTTCTCCAAACTTGGTTTCCAATAAAATGATTCGCGGTGTGGCTTCTGCCGCCATCCTGTTGGGCCAAAAATATTCTGTTATCATTGAACGATAGCGATTCCCATTAGCAGTAACGTGCCGATCTTGATAATCACGGAAGAAGTACGACCTAATGACTCCGCCGGCCCATAATTTTTTTCGGGATGCAATGAGGACTCATGGACTACGTGTGGATTGCTGTGTGACCAATAACGCATATTTTGCTTATTGACGAAGCCATTTAGCCAGATATGAGCTTCATAACTTCGAATTTCGGCAGAACATTTAAATATTTTCGACGCATTGTTGGCTCGGATACCTTTTCCATCATGGAGTGGCGAACTTTACTAAAGAAAAGTCTCAAAAGAGTGGCAAAAAATATGGCGTCGTTTGATGTCTATATCGAGTTACTTTTATCGGTTCATAATCTTGTATAGCTGTCATATAAACCGATCTTGGATTTTGACTTCTTGAGCCAAAAGAGCGCACAATTCTATTCCGATTTCGAAGACATTTTTTACAACAGCTTTTCTCATGACCTTCAACATACGTGTCTAATATGGTCTGAATCGATCAATAGTTTGATACAGCTCGCATATAAACCCATCTCCCGATTTTGCTTCTTGAGCCCCCAATGGGCGCAATTCTTATTCGAATTGGCTGACATTTTACACAGGTCTCCAACATATATATATATAAGATTCGGCCCGGCCGAACTTAGCATATATAAGATTCGGTATATAAAATTCGGCCCGGCCGCTCTTACTTGTTTTGTTTTTCTTTTGTTTGCATAACTCTTCATTGATTTTTAAGAAAACAAAAAGAAAACTGTAGAATACTAAACCTTCAATGCTTGAGAACATTTTTGCATAATAACCACAACTGCCCCAAGTTCTATTGTGCACATCCATCCAACCATTCATCAGTGATTGAGAACAAACTTCGAAGAAGGACACTTTTCCCCTGACGCAGGCGATTAAAGTTGGATAAAAGTTATTACACTTTCCCTATACTCTCCCACTTATTATTTGTGGCCTTGCCATGATCACGTTGTCTTCGGCTTGATTCACAAAAGGTGACTTCTTAACTTCAAGCCTTTTTCGTTCTTGAGTGCTCTACCAAGTTTTGTGTCACTTTTCGCAGCAGAATTGATATGCACTTGTTCGAACTTTTTCACTTCACTTTCAAGGAGTTTAGCCACAATTTTCCTTGGTTACCTTTCATGTTATTTGCTTGATATGAAAGCCAAGAGCAAAAGTTAAATATGCTCTTCCGTGGCTATCAATTGAGCAATGGCCAATTTATTTTGAATGGCAATATCAATAAAATTTAGTTTTTATGAAATTTTATAAGAATGTTTTTAACATTGATAAGGCGAATAAAACAAGTTCAATCGATTTAGATCCATTGCGCTTGATCTAAGAGGGTTGCGTTTTTATAGACACTCAACATGAAAACCTACGCAAATAACTTAAAACATAAAAAAGGCATATATCGCCCACGCTAAAAAACACCATAAAAACTATGGCAATTTCGATTTGACAGCTACCAACTACATTGGATTTGCGTAGGCTTTTTACAACCCACATTTCACTGATATGCAAGTTAGTAATAAATGTTTATTGGCCAGGAAATGTGTGTAAGAATAAGAGATAAAAAGAAACAGGCTTTATTGCCTAGTTTAAAAATCATTTCATCATTTTATCATTTCCTATTGCTCCATCCACAATCATGCAAATTAATAAAAGTTTTCATTCAGGATATTTTGTGGTAAGCTTTCTCAGGCCTTTTCAACGAGCCTCAAACTACATATTTCATTTTTATGTATTGGGTTTTTAGGGCTTCACTTTAAGCATTTAAAACTCGACTCTTGGCCACTTAATGGAAAAGAAACAAGTAAAAAGGCGTTAAGTTCGGTCGGCCGAACTTTGAATACCCACCATCTCGGGTATATATGTAAACCACCTTTCACCAAAATCCGTTGAAAATTGCATACCTATGTCCCCATGCATACCTAATGTCCATATGCAGTTATCTCTAAATATCTCCCTTTTGGACCAAATACTAATAAGTAAAAGTCATGTTCAATTGTGTATAATAAAATATAGGTCTTTTTTGTAGCTATATCTACAAATAAACCGATCTGAGCCATATACGACACGAATGTCGAAAAGCCTAACATAAGTCACTGTGTCAAATTTCAGTGAAATCGGATTATAAATGCGCCTTTTATGGGGCCAAGACTTTAAATTGAGTTATCGGTCTATATGACAGCTATATCCAAATCTGGACCGATCTGAGCCAAATTGAAGAAAAACGTCGAGGTGCCTAACACAACTCACTGTCCCAAATTTCGGCGACATCGGACAAAAAATGCGCCTTTTATGGGCCCAATGCCTTAAATCGAGAGATCGGTCAATATGGCAGCCATATCCAAATCTGGACCGATCTGTGCCATATTGCAGAAGTATGTCGAGGGCCTTTACTTAGCTCACAGTCCCAAATTTCTACGAAATCGGACAATAAATGCGCCTTTTATGGCCCCAAAACCTTAAATCGAGAGATCGGTCTATATGGCAGCTTTATCCAAATCTGGACCGATCTGTGCCATATTGCAAAAGTATATCGAGGGGCCTAACCTAACTCACTGTCCCAAATTTCGGCAACATCGGACAATAAATGAGCGTTTTATGGGCCCAAAACGTTAAATCGAGAGATCGGTCAATGTGGCACATCGAAATATCCATTTCCAACCCTATAAAGTATATATTCTTGATCAGCGTTAAAATCTAAGAATATCTAGCCTTGTCCGTCCGCTTGTCTGTTGAAATTACGCTACAGTCTTCAAAAATAGAGATATTGAGCTGAAACTTTGCACAGATTCTTTTTTTTCCATAAGCAGGTTAGTTCGAAGATGGGCCAAATCAGACTATATCTTGATACAGCCCCCATATAGACCGATCCGCCGATTTAGAGCCTTAGGCCCATAAAAGCCACATTTCTTTTCCGATTGTGCTGAAATTTGGGACAGTGAGTTGTGTTAGGCCTTTCGACATCCTTCATCAATTTACCTCAGATCGGTCCAGATTTGGATATAGCTGCCATATAGACCGATCCTCCGATTTAGGATCTTAGGTCCATAAAAGGCGCATTTATTGTCCGATGTCGCCAAAATTTGGGACAGCGAGTTAAGTTAAGCCTCTTGACATACTTCTACATTATGGCACAGATCGGTCCAGGTTTGGATAGAGCTGCCATATTGACCGATCTCCGGGTTTTAGGTTTTGGACGCATTTATTGTCCGATGTCGCCGCAATTTGAAACAGCGAGATGTGTTAGGCTCTTCGACATCCTTCTTCAATTTCACTCAGATCGGTCCAGATTTGGATATAGCTGCCATATAGAACGATCTCTCGATTTAAGGTTTTGGAGCTATAAAAGGCGCATTGATTGTCCGACTTCTCCGAGATTTGGGACAGTGCATTTTCGGAATCCGTATCATAGAAATAAGGACATAAGGTATGCAACTTTTACCGGATTTTGATGAAAGGTAGTTTATATATATACCCGAGGTGTTGGGTGTCCAAAGTTCGGCCTGGCCGAACTTAACGCCTTTTTACTTGTTTTTAGATATAGCTACTAAAGTGACCAATATTTTGATATACACAATTGAACAATGACTTGTATTTTTCAGTATTTCGTCCAAATCGGATCATACTTCGATATAACTGCTTTGGGACATAAGGTATGCAATTTTCACCGGATTTTGATGAAAGGTGGTTTACATATGGTTGCCCAAAAAGTAATTGCGGATTTTTCATATAGTCGGCGTTGACAAATTTTTCCACAGCTTGTGACTCTGTAATTGCATTCTTTCTTATGTCAGTTATCAGCTGTTACTTTGAGCTTACTTTAGAAAAAAAAAGTGTAAAAAAAGTATATTTGATTAAAATTCATTCTAAGTTTTATTAAAAATGCATTTACTTTCTTTTAAAAAATCCGCAATTACTTTTTGCGCAACCCAATATATACCCGAGGTGGTGGGTATCCAAAGTTCGGCTCGGCCGAATTTAAAGCCTTTTTACTTGTTTGAGTTTGACAAACCAACTAACACACATAATTGTACAACTCTTTCACTTTTATATAATATTTCCATTTTGGAATCATTTAACGAGATTGTCCTCCCATTTAAAGAACACTTTGGGAATATTTAAGCAGATTCTCTTTGGTGCCACCATAATGCAATTTATCCAACTAGCTGAGTTTGCTTCCTATTTTAATTACCCCAAATCCTCTCAGACTTCATCTGGCTAGAAGTGAAGATTTTTGATTTGGTTTAATTGAACAAAATTAAGACACATTAAGTAGCCATACATATGCATGTGTTCAAATCCTAACTACGCCCTATGTCCATTAACTAGTCTGGCATGTTTGGTAAGCACATTTGTCCTCCCTCCACATTCTGATACTTTTACCTAAATTCAATATTTATAATTCCTACTCCCATGCCGTATCAAATTGAATTTCTTGAAAATGCACTCCCATTTTGTTTCAGGATACGTTCAATCTGTGTGTAGATGATATGAATATCCCATAGGTATTATCCTATTTGATTTTATTGAACATTTCCACTTGTGTACACATTGCAAATGTGTTGAGCGCGCAAGACAAAATGCAAAGTTAAATATACTAAAGTGTACAATTTACATAGTATGTCTGCAGGTATCGGTTGCGAACATTATTACGCAATGCCAGGCAAACAAAGAATCCCATTTTGCATTAATAATAAATGGGCTCACTCTCTTTCTGGTCGTTCTATGTTCTTCTTTGCCAAACAATAAAATTGCTGATTGCTTTCGCTGCTACGCATATAGTAGTTGGTTTCACGCTTTTCCATGGCATCCTTCTCAAACAACAGCTGCTAGTGACACTTGTACTTCTATTAAGACAAAGAAGAAAAATGTAAAACTTTAATAAAGGAAATGTGTGAATATGAAGAAACCAGTTTTTATTTATCGAATGGAAAACCTGCAGTTTTAGTTTTAAAGGTTTTTGATATCAAAAAAACCAAGTTGTTGAAATTTCTTCAATATTTGAAACTCAAAGCTGCATTATCTATTCAAAATTCAGCTACACGCGAAAATTAAATCGTTTGGAACATTTTTACGACAAACAAAATACTTTTGCCACAACGTTTTTATTTTATTGTAACTGTATAACGTTTCGCTTCAACTTATCAAACGTTAGCCATAAACGTTGCATTACTGAACGAAACTAATTTGTGTCTCTAATTTTTCTAATTTTTCTCTCCTAATATAGAGAAAAGGATAGTATTTGGGAGTATAGTGATGGGCAAATATACTCACACTATTGCAAACTACTGGCTAGGGTGCCATCAAACTCACTTACACGTTATCGTCCATTGTGATACCACAGGAACCGAGGAAGGAAGATGCCATCTAGTGCGGGACACATACACAGAAGGTGTTCTATTGTCTCTTATTCTTCGATGTCCTCACAGCTTCTTCAAATGTCGTTCTGGCCACCTTCAGTCTGTCAGCATGTTTTCCGATTAGACAGTGACCTGACATGGCGGACACAATGACTGAAACGTCTTTTCTAGCCAATGACAGCAAAGCGGTAGACCTCTTCAAGTCTAGATTAGGCCACATAGTTTTGGAATGCTCACAGCCCCTTCTTTGTGACGATTTATCATTCGTTGGCCTTCGGGCCTGGTCCCGAAAACTTAGCTTACATGTCGCTAAAGGCATACCCACAGAATCCAGTATCATCCGCTTTACAATTCCCTGGGATATCTCTGTAGCCCAGTACCCAGAACAGATGAATTTTGAACTGTTCGGCCATCTCGTTGAGAGACCTCCGACAGTCGAGGGCGGTTTTTGTGTTCAGAAATACGTTCTCCAGCGATTTAATTGCCGTCTGGCTGTGTGAGATATTTATGCCAATCGTCGTAATGACATTATATCTTAGCCATTCTACCACTTCCTTAATTGCAAGGATCTCCGCTTGTTACACACTGCAGTGTTCGGGTAATCTTTCGATAAAACCAGTTCTAGATCTTTAGACTACACCCGTAGGCCCAACTGATCGTTTAGTTTGGAGCCATTCGTATAGAAGTCTTCTGTTACCTGGGATATCATATTTCCAATCGGTTCTATAAGGTATAGTGGTACAGTACTTTTTATCGTAGGCAGGGTGTAATCAATACTGTCTGAAACATCGGATATTGTATCAAGGATAACACAGTGTCCGTAGCTGCCACATGACCAATGAGAAAACTCCCTTAACCTCACGGCAGTGGACTTGTGTAGGAACAATACTGGGTGCGTACACAAGAAAATAATCCCAAGCAAGGCCATGGGCTTGAACATAATTACAAAAAAATGGTATAGACGCATTCGCACACACGACATTTTTATATCCTCCATCATAGGATGGGGATATACTAATTTCGTCATTTTGTTTGTAACTACTCGAAATATTCGTCTGAGACCCCATAAAGTATTTATATTCTTGATCGTCGTGACACCTTATGTCGATCTAGCCATGTCCGTCCGTCTGTCTGCCAAAAGCACGCTAACTTTCGAAGGAGTAAAGCTAGCAGCTTGAAATTTTTGCACAAATACTTCTTATTAGTGTAAGTCAGTTGGGTTTGTAAATGGGAAATATCAGCCCATGTTTTGATATAGCTGCCATATTAACCGGTCTTGAGCCTTGACTTCTTGGGCCTTTAGAGGGTGCAATTCTTATCCGATTGAAATGAAATTTTGCACGACGTGTTCTGTTATGATATCCAACAACTGTGCCAAGTATGGTTAAAATCGGTCCATAACCTGATATAGCTGTCATATTAACCGATATTGGGTCTTGTCTTCTTTAGCCTGTAGAGGGCGCAATTCTTATCCGGTTGAAATGAAATTTTGCACAACGTGTTGCGCTATGCCTTCCAATAACTGTGCTTAATTAGGTTCAAATCGGTCCATAACCTGATATAGCTGTCATATAAACAAATCTGGGGACTTGA
The DNA here is from genome assembly GCF_963082655.1 of Stomoxys calcitrans. Taxonomy (NCBI): domain Eukaryota; kingdom Metazoa; phylum Arthropoda; class Insecta; order Diptera; family Muscidae; genus Stomoxys; species Stomoxys calcitrans. The sequence continues at coordinate 10,713,260 of NC_081553.1, forward strand.
CTTCTTGAGCTTCTAGAGGGGCGCAATTCCTATCCGATTTGGATGAAGTTTTGCATGACGTATTTTATTATAACTTTCAACAACTGTGCCAAATAAGGTTCAAATCGGTTCATAACCTGATATAGCTGTCATATAAACCAATCTGGGATCTTGATTTCTTGAGTATCTAGAGGTCGCAATTATTATCCGATTTGCCTGAAATTTTGTACGACGGATCCTCTGATGACCATCAACATACGTGTTTATTATGGTCTGAATCGGTCTATAGCCTGATACGGACCCCCATATAAATCGGTCTCTCTTTTTTTAACTTACCATTGGACCGATCCCCTGATTTTGGATCTTAGGTCCATAAAAGCCACATTTATTATACGATTTTGCTGAAATTTGGGACAGTCAATTTGGCCCAGATCGGTCCAGATTTGGATAAAGCTGCCATATAGACTGATCCTCCCATTTAGGGTAAAAAATTTAGCTTTTATGGGCCTTATAAAAGCTACATTTATTATCCGATTTTGCTGAAATTTGGGACAGTGAGTTGTCTTAGGTCCTTCGATATCCTTCTTCAATTTGGCACTGATCGGATCAGATTTGGATATAGCTGCCATATAGACCGATCTTTCGATTTAAGGTTTTCGGCCCATAAAAGGTGCATTTATTGTACGATGTCACCGAAACTTGGGACAGTCAGTTATGTTAAACCCCTTGACATCCTTCTGCAATGTGACACAGATCGGTCCAGATTTGGATATGCCATGCTGCCATATAGGCCGACTTCTCGGTTTTAAGTTTTGGGGCCATAAAAAGCGCATTTATTTTCCGATGTCGCCGAAATTTGGAACAGTAAGTTGTTTTGGGCCCTTTGACATCCTTCTTCAATTTGACTCAGATAGGTCCAGATTTGGATATAACCGTCATAAAGACCGATCTCTCGATTTAATTTAATTTAACTTATTGTCCGATGTTGCTTAAATTTGGGACAGAGAGTTAAGTTAAATCCCAACACATATTTCTGCAATTTGGTCTAGATCAATCAAGAATTGCATATAGCTGCCATATAGACTGATATCTCGATTTAAAGTCTTGGCCCCAAAAAGGCGCATTTATAATCCAATTTCACTGTTAGGCTTTTCGACATCCGTGTCGTATGTGGCAGCTATACCAGGTTATAGACCGATTTCAACCATACTAAACACAGTGATTGAAAGTCATAAAAAACACTTCGTGCAAAATTTCAGCCAAATCGGATTGGAATTGCGCCCTCTAGTGGTCAAGTCAAGACCCAAGATCGGTTTATATGGCAGCTATATCAGGTTAAAAACCGATTTAAACCATACTTATCACAGTGATTGAAAGTCAAAAAACAAAAACACTACATGCAAAACTTTAGCTAAATCGGATGAAAATTACGCCCTCTAGTGGCTCAAGAAGTCAAGATCCCAGATCGGTTTATATGGTAGCTACAATATATCAGGTTATATACCGATTTGAATCATACTAAACACAGTTGTTGGAACAAAACACTACGTGTAAAATTTCAGTCAAATCGGACCATAATTGCGCCCTCTACAGGCTTAAGAGTCAACCGACCTACACTAATAAGCTCAACCGACCTACACTAATAAGCTCAACCGACCTACACTAATAGGGCCCACTTACAAGCTCAACCGACCTACACTAATAGGATATATTTGTGCAAAATTTCAAGCTCCTAGCTTTACTCTTTCGAAAGTTGGTGTGCTTTCGATGTCTGTCTGTCCAGACACGGCTAGATCGACTTCAAATGTCATGGCGATCAAGAATATAAATAGTTTATGAGGTCTTAGACTCGAGGTGTTACAAACAGAATGACGAAATTAGTATACATAAGCATTACGTTAAATAAATTTATAATTGAAGAAGAACTAGTTCAAACAACGAATAACATGTTTTATATATGTATCAAAAATGAGAGGTATTGTCAGAGTTAAAAAAAGAATCTTATATTTGTCACAAATTCTTGAAAGAATTTATCGCCAAAATCTTGTTCATTCATCGTAAACAAAGTCCAATGTTTATCACAAAAGAAGTTTAGTTGGGTTTAGTTGGCATTTAAACGCCTTCTCACTTCAACTCGTTGCTCATGTTGTCAAGCACCATACGCCATTCAATTATTTCATGAATTTAAAGACCAACATATTTCGTTTGCTTCAATGAACATGTTTTCATTATTCATTTCATTTTAACACACACAACCTTTGCAAGCTGAACACAAATATTTTTGTGGCTTTTTGTTTCGGCCTTAATAATAACAAATATTTCATTCTTTTATTTCCATTATTGTACAACATTTAAACTTTAACCTTTAGCAAAGTTTTCTTTATTGGCAATTTTTCAATTATTTTACTTTATATTCCATCATTCCTTGAATGGTGATGCATTCATTCCACTGAAATGTACAACATTCCACTTGTAGTAATGTTCATGCATTTTTGATAAGCTTCTGGCAAGAGCATATGTTAACGTTGTAAGGACAACTGTCGTAATGTGGGAAGAAGATATGCCTGTTATCTGTTTGCGTTGGCACAGAAAGGATAAACTCGTTACTTGCCAACACAAACTATGCAACTGCAACAGTTTGCAAAGTTCAAAATGTGAACACAAAACGAACCGAAGGAAATAGCAGGCAATTGCTTTTAAGGTACTCTGTCCGCAGCTCAAAGGTCATGTCATGTTGCAGAAAATGGGGTTTATGCAAACAAATTTTATGATTAATGCTGAAATACGTTTAAAATATATGAATGTAAAATTAATATCCACCCACTACGAATTAAAGAAATAAAAAGATCTGCTTTCAAGATATCGGTCTTTGTGACAGTATTTATGGTTCCTTAAAACCGTATTCGGGAAGAATGTTAGGGAGTCCAATACATTTGGAAATGGTGGATGAATGGAGATTTTCAATACAAATACTGATTCTGACTGCTGTTATATTCAAATATATATCTACCTTAAGCTGTTTTAATGTCCGATTTTTGGTTAAAATTTAGAGAAGTGTGGTAATCATGCTACAGACTGTATGTGAATATGTTCTTAAATATAACAAGTAAAAGAGTGCTAAGTTCGGCCGGGCCGAATCTTATATACCCTCCACCATGGGTCGCATTTGTCGAGTTCTTTTTTTCCGGCATATCTTCTGAGGAAAAAAAGGATATAAGAAAAGATTTGCTCTGCTATTAGAGCGATATCAAGATATGGTCCGGTTTGGACCACAATTAAATTACATGTTGGAGACCTGTGTAAAATGTCAGCCAATTCGAATAAGAATTGCGATTTATATAGGAGCGGTATCGGGCTATAGACCGATTCAGACCATAATATAATTCAGACCGATTCAGACCATATAATAATGGTCATGAGAGAATCCGTCGTACAAAATTTCAGGCAAATCGGATAATACTTGCGACCTCTAGAGGCTCAAGAAGTCAAGATTCCAGATCGGTTTATATGACAGCTATATCAGGTTATAGACCGATTTGAACCATACTTGGCACAGTTATTGGATATCATAATAAAACACGTCGTGGAAAATTTCATTCTAATCAGATAAGAATTGCGCACTCTAGAGGCTCAAGAAGTCAAGACCCAAGATCGGTTTATATGGCGTACCCTCCCTCTTATCCTAATTTTCACAAACGACATATCTCGGAGATGGGTGGTGCGATTTAAGCGAAATTTTGTGTGCTCTCATATAGTACCCTAAAAATAAAAATTTGGTATCCAAATTTCGAATGGGGTACCTAGGGGGGCTGCCACACCCAAAAACCTACCAAACATACATTTAGACCAAGCACGACAGTATGAGACTCAAATGAAAGGTATTTAGGATAAGAAAACGTATCTGATATCCAATTGTCGGACCAAGTGCTAGGGAGATCACCCCAAGCCCCAAGAAACCCTTAAATCGGACATATTTACCGACCATGGCAATATGGGACTCAAATGAAAGTTATTTGTGAGTAGAATACGAATCTGATATCCAAATGTGGGACCACGTTTCTGGGGGTCCACCGCTTTCCCAAAACACCCCCTAAACAGGACTTATTTACTGACCATGGGAATATGGGGCTTAAAAAAAGGTATTTCAATGTAGAATACTAATCTGATATCTAAATATGGGACCAAGTGTTTGGGGGCCCGCCATTCACCAAAAACATCTCCCAAAGGGGGTAAATTTTTAACCATAGCAATATGAGGCTCAAATGAAAGGTCTTTGGGAGTAAAGCACGAATTTGATATCAATATTCGGGAAAAGTGTTTACGGGGCCACGTCACCCCCACAACACCACCCAAATAGTAAGTATTTTCTGACTATTGCAATATGAGGCCCAAATAAGAGGGTTTTTAAAGTGGAATCCGATATATATTTTCAAGGCCAACTCACTGAATGGTCGCCCATCCCGCAAAACACCCATAAGCCGGTATTCGGGAGTAGATTCAATTCAATTCAATTCAATGATAACTGAAGGGGGCGGACACTCCACCGTAACCCCAAAAACACCACCCAAAATTAAAAGTGGACCGATAAGGACAATAAATACGAATCTGGCATACAAATTCATGTCGAAGGTCACCCTACCCCTACAAAAACGACCAAAATGGGCACATTAGCCAATAACGGATATATGGAACTCAGACCGATTTTCTCGAAATTTTCGCATATTGTGCTATAAAATATTTCTGTGTCGGTTTCAGGGGGACGGACCTTCCCCCTTTTGCCAAAAACACAACCCAAAATCAAAAATGGACCAATCGGAACAATATAGGTACCAAATGAAAGGTATTGGAGAGTGGAATACGAATATGGTATCAAAATTTGAGTTTAAGTACCCATCAGGCCGCCCAACCCGAAAACTCGCCCAAACAGACATATTGGACGTTCATTTCAATATGGGGCTCAAATGAAAGGTACTTGTGAGTAGAATACGAACATGGTATTAAAATTTGAGTCTAAATACCCATCAGGCCGCCCTAACCCCAAAACTCGCCGAAACAGACATATTGGTTCAAATGAAAGGTATTCGGGAGAAGATTTCGAATCTGGCATACAAAATCAGATCGAAGTATAGGGAGTCACGCCACTCCTTAAAAACGCCATTACACCCATTATGACTATATGACACTTGGCTGAACCGATTTTCTTAAAATTATCATAGATGGCGTACGTTTGTCTGGAAGGAGGCGGGTGGAGGCGGACCCTCCCTCTTACCCCAAAAACGCCACCCATAAAGTATTGGAGACTAGAAAACGAATATGGTATTAAAATTTGGGTCCAATTACCCAGCGTGCCCCCCAACCCCAAAACTCCTCTAAACTAATATACTCGAAGTTCATGTCAATATGGGACTCAAATGAAAAGTATTAGGCAGTCGATTACAAATATGGCATAAAACATAAGGTCCAAGTAATGGGAGGTCGCCCAAACCCAAATCGGCATATTAGCCGACCATGGCTATATGGGACTCAAATAAAAGGTATTAGAGGGGTAGATTACGAATATGACATTAAAATTTGCGTTCAAGTCTAGGTGACGATTTTCCTCCTAAAGATATGTCAAATAGGTTATTTGACCCCTTTATGACAATATGGGACTCAAATGAAAGGTATTCGAGAGTAGGTGGCGATTTTCCTCCTAAAGCTATGTCAAATAGGTTATTTGACCCCTTTATGACAATATGGGACTCAAATGAAAGGTATTCGAGAGTAGAAAACAAATTTTATATTTAATTTTGGAACCAAGTGTTTTGGGGTACGCCGTAAAGCACCTTTTAGGGGTGCTCCGTTGGGAATAAAGAACGAATATCTATTTTCGGTGCAAAGTACCGGTGGCCGCTTCTGCCTCAAAATGCCCTCCAAACGGTTCATATTTACGGGCCATGGCAATATGGGGCAGAAATTAAAGGTATTTGGAAGTGCAGCACGAATTTGATACCCATATTTGAGTCGAATGGCTGAGGTGACATCCCTCCCCTAATGAGAACATTACCTTGGCAATAACATTACCACCAGGAACCGAACTTTCCGATTCAAGTTTAAACTCAATGATAAGGGACCTTTTTTTATAGCCGAGTCCGAATGGCGTCCCACAGTGCGACACCTCTCTGGGAAAAATTTTTTAAATGACCTTGCATGGCATTGTACCTCGCAAATGTCGCCAACATTAAGAGGGGATAAACACCGCTTTGTTCGATGTTCTCTCCAGTATTCGAACACGTTCAGCGTCATAGGCTACGATGGCACGATTTCGATATCCGCATTCAGGGCGAAGTTTCCCCACCCCAAAAAGGTATTAGAGAGATAGAGAAGGCGCAGCGGAGCGGGCCCGGTTCGGCTAGTCGGACATAAAAACAATTAAAAAACCCATGGAGCAAAAACCGTTTAACTCTAGAAATGCTCCATATTGTAGATGTTTTCGATGAGAGTAGACTTAATAATAAAACTGACACAGACAAATGTCCGCTGATGTAGATTAATTTTGATTAACTTATTCATTTAAATAATATTGCTCCAATACATTTTTGTTTCGCATTGTATTGATAACTTTCACTTAATTTTTTCCCTATGATATTTTGAGCCATTTTGCTTAAATTGACTGAAGATAGAAGTTTAAATTAATTCAGAGCTTTAAATCCTAGTACTTTACCTTGATGCCATAATGAGCTCAGCTAACTAAAAATGTTCAACATTTTGCCAGCAGCATCAAATGGAGAACTTTTAATTGCGTTTTCACCGTTTCAGTTCTTAACAGGAGACCGTGGTATGCAGTTTTGGTTTTAGGAAAGGAAAAACGAAAACTTAATCCGTTTTCAGGGACCAGCGTTGAAGAGCTGAATAAAAAGTACTTATTTACTTATACACTCGTATACAATTGGGAAGGATTTATTCTTCTCTGAGCACCGTAACAACTGAATGGGGAATGGAATGCAAAGGACTAACATTTGGAATTTGCATTGCTCTTCAAGACTTGCCTAATTAGTTTGAAATATTTAAGTATGCATTATTCAGCAGCCATTTTTTTGCACATATTTCCTAGAACTTGGAAAATGTGCACAAAGAAATATTTGCTTACATTTAAAACAATAGTAGGCTACCTCAAGATTCTGTTTCATTTAAGGATTCTTAGTTTTTTGTAATACATAAAATTTTAATTAGGTAATCGAAAATTAAAAGTTTCATCGATTTCGATCTACTGCCTTTCTACTGACTTTCATACAGGTTTTTGGAGAAGACTAGCCGAACCGGGCCCGCTCCGCTGCGCCTTCTTTAACTCTCTAATATCTCTTTTGGGTGGGGACACTTCGCCCTGAATGCGGATATCGAATTCATGCCATCATAGCCTATGACGTTGAACGTGTTCGAATCCTGGCGACAACATCGGACAAAGTGGTGTTTATTCCATCTTAATGTTGGAGACATTTGCAAGGTAGAATGCCATGCATGGTCATTTGAAAAAATTTCCCCAAAAAGGTGTCGCACTGTGGGACGCCCTTCGGACTCGACTATAAAAAAAGTCCACTTATCATTGAGTTTAAAATTGAATCGGAAAGCACACATTAATGTGCAAGAATTTGCCCCTTCTCGGTTCCTGTTGGTAATGTTCTTCCTTAGGGTAATGTTCTCATTAGGGAAGGACGTCACCTCAGATATTTCGACTCAAATATGGATATCAAATTCGTGCTGCACTTCCAAATCCCTTTAATCTGAGCCCCATATTGCCATGGCCCCTAAATATGAACCATTTGGTGGGTTTTTTGGGGCTGTGGCGGCCACCAGCACTTTGCATTGAAAATGGATATCAAATTCGTTCTTTATTCCCAACCGAAACGAAGTTGGAATGAAGAAATAAAGAAAGCACTGATTGATATGCAAGAATTTACCCTTCTCGGTTCCTGGTGATTGTTCTGTTCTTCCTAGGGTAATGTTCTCATTAGGGGAGGGATGTCACCTCAGACATTTCGATTCAAATATGGATATCAAATTCGTGCTGCACTTCCAAATCCCTTAAATTTGAGCCCAATATTGCCATGGCCCGTAAATATGAACCATTTGGATGGTGTTTTGAGGCTGGGGCGGACACCGGCACTTTGCATTAAAAATAGATATTAAATTCGTTCTTTATTCCCAACGGAAATTAAGTTCAGTTTAGAACGTACCCCAAAACACTTGGCTCCAAAATTGGATATCAAATTCGTTTTCTACTCTCAAATTCCTTTAATTTGAGTCCCATATTGTCAGAATGGGTCGAATAACCTATTTGACGTGTCTTTTGGAAGGAAAGGCGCCACCTAGGCTACTACTAATCTACTCCCAAATACCGTTCATTTGAGTCCATATAGCCATGGTCGACTAATATGCCCATTTGGGGGTATTTGGGGGTGGATGCCCACCCATTCCCATTACTTGGACCTAATGTTTTATGCCATATTTGCAATCTAATGCCAAATACTTTTCATTTGAGTCCCATATTGACATGAACTTCGAGTATGGGGTTGGGGGCCCCCCTAGGTACTTGGACCCAAATTTTAATACCATATTCGTTTTCTAGTCTCCAATACCTTTCATTTGATACTCTTATTGTGCCCATCGGACCACTTTCGGGTATGGGTGGCGTTTTTGGGGTAAAGGGGAGAGTCCGCCTCCACCCCATATCTACAAATTATATGGCCTATGCTTCCTTCCAGACAAACGAAAATGGAGTTTTTGAGGGTTGGCCTGACCCCCTATACTTCGATCTGATTTTGTATGCCAGATTCGAAATCTACTCCCGAATACATTTCATTTGAGCCCCATATTGAAATGAATGTCCAATATGTCTGTTTGGGGGAGTTTTGGGGTTAGGGCGGCCTGATGGGTATTTAGACTAAAATTTTGATATCTTATTCGTATTCTACTCTCCACTACCTTTCATTTGAGCCCCATATTGAAATGAACGTCCAAAATGTCTGTTTGGGGGAGTTTTGGGGTTGGGCGACCCGATGGACTCAATTAGACTCAAATTTTAATGCCATATTCGTATTCTACTCTCCAATACCTTTCAATTGATATCTATATTATCGCGATCGGTCCATTTTTGATTTTGGGTTGTGTTTTTGGTCCGTCGCCCTACCGACACCGAAATATTATATTGCCTCTGTTTCCTTCCAGACCAACCTACACAATATGCGAAAATTTCGAGAAAATCGGTTCTGCCGTTTTTCAGTCTATTCGGAACAATCAAACCGAGTCCTATATATCCGTGATTGGCTAATGTGCCCATATTGGGCGTTTTGTGAGGGTGGGGTGACCCCCTATACTTTGACACGATTTTGCCAGATTCGTTATCTACTCCCTCATACTTTTCATTTGATACCTATATTATCTTTATCGGTCCACTTTTGATTTTGGGTGGTGTTTTTCGGGTAACGGTGGAGGGTCGGCCCCCTTTCATTATCAATAAATTATGAAGCCTATTCCTACAGCCGTTTGTCTATACGGAACAAACAAACGAACCGACGCAAATTGAATTTTTTATATAAGATTTTCATTGGCAGTATGAAAAGGATAACAAAATTTTAAATTACCACTAGCTTAGTTTAAGGATTTCTTTATCATTATCTCTGAGTGACATGTAATTTAATAATTGCCTACTTCCTTCCTGATAGTTTCACCAACTGTCATAAACATCGCCTTACATTTCTGTCATGGTATAACATCGCACAATACTTTGCTGCTCTACCTCACTTGGCACAAAGCTTTCTTTGTCACTGAAGTAGTTTCAGAAAAGTTTTGTTGAACCAAGCAGGAATAAAAAAAGCCGTTAAATGTTTCCTGGCACATTGTCCACAGCAGTCATGAATTTAACTATGCTGTTTATGCAGAAGGCGGATAGTTTTAAAAATATCTTCTTGTGTTTCTACTTCATGGCAAGCGGGTGGCACCTAAGATACACAAATTTTTTCTCAATTTTAATTTAACCCATGTTTACCTATTGTTTTAAGCTAATCACAACCTAATGCGTAGAAAAGTCATATCCTTTCAATGTTATCACCTTTAACATATTATCGTAAATATTTACTTCAAAGTTTGTGCTTTAAAATGACAAAGATGAGGCCTCTAGATAAATATGTCTCCATAAATTAAAAGCAAAATGGTTCCAAACCTACCTTTAATGTTTACTGATGGAAAGGTTGTAACGCAAGGTCACATGCAAATGAGAATCCAGGCCTATATTGTTTTCTAATATGTTTGTACATGCAACCTGTCTAGGAAAATTTTGTTGAGAATAAAAAGGCCCAAAAAGGTAAGGGTTTCTTGGAACTTCGTGGAAGAACAAGGAACATTAGTGAAATAATACAGGGTAGCTGACACGAATTGTTATCAATTCAAAGGAACTAGAAAATTCTTGTTTGACATTTTATTCAGTTGACAAAAATGTGTGGAACTAATCTACATTTCAGAATCAATTCCACGGCCGAAATGTTTGCAGACTCATGGCTTCAAAGCTGCTACCAAAATGTTTTCCCGCTAGTAAGTACCATTTTCTTCGACGGCAGGGTCGATAAAAACATTCAAATAGGGTCATCGGCGGCTACAGCTGCCCGTATTCACCACGTTCGGTCCAGTGCAGCAACTTCTTTGTTCTTTGGAGTTTAAGTTTTTATACCCAACACCGTAGGATAGGTGTCATTCCGTTTGCAACACATCGAAATATCCATTTTCGACCCTACAAAGTATATATATTTCGGATCGTCGTAAAATTCTAAGACGATTTAACAATGTCCGTGTGTCTGTCTGTCGTCTGATGTAATCACTCTAGAGCCTTCAAAAATTAAGATATTGAGCTTAAATTTGGCACAGATCCGTCTTTTTAATGTACGCTGGTTAAGTTCTTGAACGGGCCAAATCGGACCATATTTGGATATAGCTGCCATATAGACCGATCTGCCGATAAAGGGTCCCAAGACCATAAAAGCTTTATTTTTTAGCTGATTTCGCTGAAATTAGGCATAGTGTGCAGTTTTAAGCCTCCCAACACCTGACTTAAATATGGTTCTGATCGGACAATATTTAGATATAGCTGCCATATGGACCGATCTGCCGAATAGGGGGTCTGAAGCCCATAAAAGCTTTATTTATTACCCGATTTCGCTGAAATTTGAAACAGTGAGTGGATTAAGACCTCCCAACATCCGCTCTAAACATGGTTCTGATCGGACTATATTTAGATATAGCTGTCAAATAGACCGATCTCCCGATAAAAGGTCTGAAGGCTATAAAAGCTTTATTTTGTACTCGATTACGCTAAAATTTGAAACAGTGAGTAGTTTTTAGCCTCCTGATACTCGACCTAAATATGGTTTACATCGGACTATATTTAGATATAGCTGCCGTATAGACCGATCTGCCGATAAGGGGGGTCTGAAGCCCATAAAAGCTTTATTTATTACCCGATTTCGCTGAAATTTGGAATAGTGCGCAGTTTTAGGTCTCCCAACATCCGAGACAAATATGGTACAGATAGGACTATATTTAGATATTGCTGCCATATAGACCGATCTCCCGATGAAGGATCCCAAGACCATAAAAGCTTTATTTATTACCCGATTTCGCTGAAATTTGCGACAGCGAGTTATTTTAACATCTGACCCAAATATACTTTAGATCGGATTGTATTTAGATATAGCTACCATATAGACCGACCTGCCGATAATGGAGTCTGAAGCCCATAAAAGTTTTATTTATTACCCGATTTCGCTGAAATTTGAAACAGTAAGTTTTTCTGAACCTCCCGATATCCGACCTTAATATGGTTCAGATGGGCTTATAATTGGATATATCTGCCAAAAAGACCACAATTTTTTTCTACAAAATTGAATAGTGTCATAGTCATATTAGACCACTCAATGTCCGTGCCGAATTTGGGTGCTTCAATCATCCAATTTTTACCGGCTTGTGACGAAAGGGGGTTTACATATATACCCTAGGTGGTGGGTATCCAAAGTTCGGCCCGGCCGAACTTAATACCTTTTTACTTGTTTCCTGTGGTGTTAGATTATGTGCCTTTCGGGTATTTTCAGATCTTTAAACATTTGATGATACTGCATGGATTTTGATGAATTTGAATCTTCACTAGCGGAACCATTTCAGGTGCTGTTGAAGATTTTTGGACCATCACCATGGCAACGATAACAGTATCATTATACGATTTATTGTGCGGCACATCACCATTGTGTTCACTTTTTGGTGATTTTGGTGATTCACTTTTTGATGATTGATTTGTCGAGTTCTATGCGCGGTGTCTCTTTATTTCAAGTTATAATCCGATTCGGACCATAAATTAATGCTGAACATTTTAGAAGTCATTATGTAATATTTCAGTTCATTCGGATAAGAATTGCGCCTTGTAGGGACTCAAGAAGCAAAATCGGGAGATCGGTTTATATGGGAGCTGTATCAAGCTATTGATCGATTCAGACCATATTAGACACGTTTGAGGAAGGTCATTAGAGGAGCCGTTGTACAAAAATGATATAGCTGCCATATAAACCGATCTTGGGTCTTGACTTCTTGAGCTTTTAGAAGGCGGAATTCTTATCCGATTTGACTGAAATTTTGCACATAGTGTTTTGATATCACTTTCAACAACTGTGCGAAGTGTGGTCCAAATCGGTCTATAAACTGATATAGCTGCCATATAAACCGATCTTGGGTCTTGATTTCTTGAGCCTCTAGAGGGCGCAATTCTCTTCCGATTTGACTGAAATTTTCACATGGTGTTTTGATATCACTTCCAACAACTGTGCGAAGTATAGTCGAAATCGGTCCATAACCTGATATAGCTGCCATATTAACCGATATTGGGTCTTGACTTCTTGAAGCTCTAGAGAGCGCATTTCTCATCCGATTTGGGACAAATTTTGTAAAGGGTGATTTTTTGAGGTTAGGATTTTCATGCATTAGTATTTGACAGATCACGTGGGATTTCAGACATGGTGTCAAAGAGAAAGATGCTCAGTATGCTTTGACATTTCATCATGAATAGACTTACTAACGAGCAACGCTTGCAAATCATTGAATTTTATTACCAAAATCAGTGTTCGGTTCGAAATGTGTTCATTCACCGTAACGTTGCGTCCAACAGCATCTTTGAAAAAATACGGTCCAATGATTCCACCAGCGTACAAACCACACCAAACAGTGCATTTTTCGGGATGCATGGGCAGTTCTTGAACGGCTTCTGGTTGCTCTTCACTCCAAATGCGGCAATTTTGCTTATTTACGTAGCCATTCAACCAGAAATGAGCCTCATCGCTGAACAAAATTTGTCAAAATTTGAACACATTTCGAACCGAACACTGATTTTGGTAATAAAATTCAATGATTTGCAAGCGTTGCTCGTTAGTAAGTCTATTCATGATGAAATGTCAAAGCATACTGAGCATCTTTCTCTTTGACACCATGTCTGAAATCCCACGTGATCTGTCAAATACTAATGCATGAAAATCCTAACCTCAAAAAAATCACCCTTTACAACTGCTCCTTCCATGGCCTTCAACAAACGTGTGCAATATGGTCAGAATCGATCTAAAGCCTGATACAGCTCTCATATAAACCCATCTCCCGATTTTGCTTCTTATGCCCCGAATCGGACTATAACTTGATATGGCTCCTCCTACGTCCTTATTCATTATTCTTTGTTTACCTAAAAACAGATACTGCGCAAAAAACTCGACAGATGCGACCATGGTGGGGGGTATATAAGATTCGGCCCGACCGAACATAGCACGCCCTTACTTATTAAGAAGTATACTAAGTTTGTTGAGGTTGGTTCCAAATGTGGTTAAGTTGCCCCGTCAAAGAATTTAACTTACCGCCTGATGAACGAAAACTAGTATGGTTTTATTTTGTCTTCATTTCAGCCAGCACCATCATTCCTCAAAGTGGTCACATAAGTTTTTCAATATCGCTTTGAATTGTTTGAGTGATTTTTCTCCGTCGGGGTCACTTACCGCAATTACTGCCACAAATGTTGCCATTACAAAAGTTAAGCTATTGTCTAGGAATTTAGCTTCTTACTCATGATGTTGCGCACAAGAGATGGAATGTTTCGAGTGCTGCCATTATTTGTGTATCATCATCGTTTTTGGTTAATTTTTCCATATTTGTCCCAAAACTAAATAAATTTAGCAAAATGGAACCATTTTTTGTCATTTACTACAAGACTGGGGACAAAATGAATGGTCCTTCTATCAAACAAGACATCATTTGAAAGTCCGCTGTAAGAGAAGTTGTAGCAAATGCCTTCTTTGAATGACTTCACCATATCTTAGTGTAAATGAAAGAAATTTTGTAATTTCAATTTGATGGCTTGGATTATCATCACAGTATTGTCTTTGTGTCAGTAATATTTCAGTCTATATGGCAATAATTTAAATCTCACTGGTCGCTGTTATTGTCTTGCTAGGATCTTGACATGACCCAAACAAGGGTCAAAGATTATTTTAAAATATTTTATTTACTAAGGATTTTTATTATGAAAGCCTTGAAGAACAAATAGAGAACGCAAGATATCCACATATTTGACGGTGGTTGGTTGCATGGACCACATGCAAAATTTCATAGAATTTTGAAACAACTAACGGTTTGTAGAAGGCCACCGCAGCGCAGAGAATAGCATGTCCGCATATGACGCTGAACGCCTGGGTGCGAATCCTGGCGAGACCATCAGAAAAAATTTTCAGCAGTGGTAATACTGGCAACATTTGTGAGGTACTATGCCATGTAAAATTTCTCTCCAAACAGGTGTCGCACAGGGGGACGCAGTTCGAACTCTGCTTTAAAATGGAAGCCCTTATCATTGAGCTAAAACTTTAATTGCCCTGCACTTATTGATATGTGAGAAGTTTGCCCCTGTTCCTTAGTGGAATATTCATGGGCAAAATTTTCAACGCTTTGTAGACCAAAGTGACTACAAAGATCGGTTAATAAGATATATAGGATATATAAGCTTATCACACTGATATTCAAATATCAACCTGTTGATTAGTTATGAAGAATTCAAATCGATTCGGTCCCACGACATCCATCTTCAATTTGGTCCAGATCGGTTCAAATTTGCATATTGCTGCCATATAGACCGATCTATCGATTTAAAGTTTTGGCCCCATAAAAGTCGCATTTATTGTCCGATGTCATCGAAATTTGGGACAGTGAGTTAAGTTAGGCCCTTCGACATCTTTCTACAGTATGGCACAGATCGGTCCAGATTTGGATATAGCTTCCATATAGACCGATCCCTCGATTTATGGTCTTGGACTCATAAAAGTCGCATTTGTCATCCGATGTCGCAGAAATTTGGGACAGTGAGTTTTGTTAGGATCATCGGCATCTTTCTGCAATTTGGCACAGATCGATTCAGATTTGGGTATAGCTGCCATATAGACCGATCTCTCGATTTAAGGTTTTGGGCCCATAAAAGTCCCATTTATTATCGGATGTCGCCGAAATTTCGGACATTGAATTGTGTTAGGCTTTTCGATATTTTTCTGCATTTTGGCCTAGATCGGTCCAGATTTGGATATAGCTGCCATATTGAAAGATCTCTCGATTTAAAGTTTTGGGCCCATAAAAGGCGCATTTATCGCCCGATTTCGCCGAAATTTGGGACAGTGAGTTGTGTTAGGATCATCGGCATATTTCTGCAATTTGGCTTTAGCTGCTATGAATAAGCCGCTCTCGGATTGATCATGGGCTCTACTCTTTCCTATAATAGCTCTCTATTTTTATCTAATCCTATTTTCTTCTAAATTTTGACTCAATTACCTTTTTTATTAGAATCATTATTCACTGCGAACATTTCATGAAAATAGATTACGTCGTCTATATGGATATACAAACAAAAAGAAATTGCTATTGTTTTTTTTTACGTAATAAAGATATGAGCCCATCGCATATTGTAAAATACTGCATTCTCTCCCCTACTTCCTTAAACTGTCCAACAACTATTTCGTTCAATGAGTGCATAGTATTGCCACACAATTAGTTAGTTTAAGCAGAATCATTCAAGACCGGCTATCTCTTTATACCCACCACCATAGGATGGGGGTATACTAGTCATTCCGTCTGTAACACCTCGAAATACTGACCTAGGACCGCATAAAATATATATTTTTTTGATCGTCTCAATGTTCTGAGTCGAACTAGCCATGTCCGTCCGTCTGTCGAAATCATGATTAAAATTAAAATTTTGCACTGATACTTATCATTGATGTAGATCATTGGGGATTGCAAATGGGCCATATCGGTTCAGATTTAGATGTAGCTCCCATATAAACTGATCTCCCAATTTGACTTCTTGAGCCCCTGGAAGCCCCAATTTTAGTCCTATTTGACAGACATTTTGCACATAGTGTTCTGTTATGACTTCCAATAATTGTGCCAAGTATGGTTGAAATCGGTACATAACCTGATATAGCTGCCATATAAACCGATCTGGGATCTTGGCTTCTTAAACCTATAGAGGGCGCAATTTTCATCCGATTTGGCAGACATTTTGTACAACGGCTTCCCTTATGACCTTCAACATACGTGTCTAATATGATCTGAATCGATCAATAACTTTATACAGCTCCCATATAAACCTAACTCCCGATTTTGCTTCTTGAGCCCCTACAAGCCGCAATTCTTATCCGAATGAACTGAAATATAACCCAATGACTTCTACAATATTCAGCATTCGTTTTGGTTCGAATTGGACTATAACGTGATGTAGCTCCAATAGCATAACAATTCTTATTCAATATTTTTTGTTTGCCTAAAAAGTGATACCGCGCATAGAACTCGACAAATGCGATATATGGTGGAGGGTATATAAGATTCGGCCCGGCCGAACTTAACACACTCTTACTTGTTTTAAATACAATAAGTGACACCCACCCACCTACTGCATAGGAGTCTTGTTGTGTAGGCTCCCAATAGATATACATACAAACAACAACAAAATTTCAAATGCCTCCCCACATGCTGAGTAGAGCCACGCACATAACACCCCCACAACACCCTCACATAAACAGTGTTACTCTTGCTCTCGCACATCTACCTGTTGTTTCTCTTACTCTCACCACTAATACTCCAACCTATGGCTTTGCATTAACACCCACAACGAATGCTTTAGAAAAAACCAACAACAATTTGCTGTGTTTATGCTTCTTCTTCTTTTATTGAAAATTAATTCCTCATTTTTATGGCTTTTGTTTTAAGGAAAATTAATTTTCTTACACATTCGTCGCTTCTCTGGAAAAAAATCTTTAGATTGATGACAATTTTATTAAAACTCATTCTACCGTTTGGTCATAATATGAACCACAAATTCACCTTTATAATACCCTGGGCCGTTTAATAATATATATAAATGTTTCTTCGTAAACATATGTGATTTTAATAAAATCCTAAGCTATTTTTGTATGCCAAAACGTTTAATTATTGAAAAAATATAATGTAATTTTGTCGAATGATGTCACATTTGTTTTAATAAACGGTGATAATAAGCTGGGAGGCCACCGTGGTGCAGAAGTTAGCATGTCCCTCTATGAACGCATGGGTTCAAATCCCGGCGTGAACACCTGAAAATTTTTCAGCAGTGGTTTTCCCCTTACTAATGCTGGCAGCATTTCTGAAGTATCCTACTATGTGACAACTCCTCTACTAAATGGTGTAGCTATGCGACATGTCGGTTCTGTTAATTTTGAATTAATTTTTCATTTTTTGATGAACAACTTTGCTAATATTACGAGGAGTTCGCCTAATGACCTCGAGTATAAATATACTCGGCCTGCCTACCTTTGTTTTGAAATATAAAATACGATATTCGAAAGCTTGATGTTATGCCACACAAGTTACCAATTTAAGATAAAAAATCCCCGCCTTAAAATACTCAAATAACTTCTAAAACAGAGACAAATAGTATTGAATTACAGTTCATTACTTTCCTTTGGAAAGTATAGGAAATTCAATGATTTTATTCTTTTTAGTACTACTTTTTGTGTAATTGGTTTGACTGTCAAATTATCTAGTTGGGCTCTGCATTCTATACCACAGTTTTCGACAATGACGTCAATGGCGTCAATGTTTCCACGGATTCGAGTCCTTTGTTTTGCATTGCAATCAACGTTCCATTTAATCAATCCATATACTTTATTTACTTTGAGACTTTTTGTTGGCATGGCGCAGCACACTTTTTGTTTTGGGGAAAAAAACTCGAAAAACCAAAATTTGTTTTCTGGAAATTGCTTGTTTGCATTGAAAATGTTCGGGCAAAGTATTTGACCTTTCGGCTAAAAGGTAATATTTAAACTGTATGTAGATATTTGTGTTTGCAAACAGGCAAATGCATATATGGTTTCTTGTTTAAGGTATTGTGGTAATTAGTTGATGTCAATTTGATTTGGGCTATTCTTAGTTTAAATACCAATTAATTTAATACAATTCTAAAAATGAATGAAAAAAATGTACGCTATTATTTTTCCCAAAGGGGGAAAGAGTCGATCTAATTTGAATAAGGGAATGAATATCACATGAAATGAAGGAAATGTATGGATTACTAGCTGGACCGGGCCAGCTCTGCTGCGCGTTCTTTTACTTTATATGGAACAAAATTTTCCTTGGAATATTTATTTTCGACAATTAAAAAGATTTTAGTGAAATACCATGCTACGAACATAGTATATCCCTTGACAAACAGTTTAACAATATAAGTGCTTTTATCTGAATCCCATATGATCTTTATTGGTTTGGATGTAAGGTGTACTCCATTCTTAAATTACTTTATTTCAGCCCGATATTCTCATGATGTCTGATTAAGTGGTGTTTTCGGGGGTGATGTGGTCCCCCAGACACTTGGCCTGAAAAAATATCAGCGTCGTGCTCTTCTCGCAAATACCATTTCATTAAGCCTCATATTGCAAACGAACACATGGCCCCAAGATTGGCTATCAAATTCGTTTTCTAATCTCAAATACCTTTCGTTAGAGCCACATATTGGCATGGTCGAAAAATTTTTACCCATTGGGGGTTGTTTTGGAGAAGAGGTAATGCCTAAAATACATCGTCCTACATTGAGATATCAAATTCGTATTCTACTCCCAAATGCATTTATTTGAGCCCCATATTGCGATGGTCTGTAAAAAATTGCTGTTTGTGTGGTATTTTGGGAAAGGAGTAGATCCCCAGAAAATTTGTCCCGAAAATGGGTATCAATTCTTGCTCTACGCCCCAATTCCTTTCATTTAAGCCTCTCATTGACATGGTCTGTAAATATGCCCAATTCAGGGGTGTTTTGGGGAGTGTGGTGGTACCCCAAACACTAAGCCCCGAA
This sequence comes from Stomoxys calcitrans, assembly GCF_963082655.1. Lineage (NCBI taxonomy): Eukaryota > Metazoa > Arthropoda > Insecta > Diptera > Muscidae > Stomoxys > Stomoxys calcitrans. The sequence goes on from NC_081553.1 coordinate 10,732,650, forward strand.
ATTATATCTGCAACGTGCTCTATTCTCATATGTTTGAACTCTATATTGCCATTGGGCTCAAAATTAGATATCAAATTCAATTACTTATCTCAAATACCATTCACACAAACCCCTTATTGAAAAAGCCAGCAAATATGTCCGCTATGGGGTGTGGGCCCTAAAACTGTGAATATCGAACTTCACTGTCTTGAAGACCCAAATTGTCTTGGTGAGCAAATACGTCCTACTTGGGGGTTGCTTTGGTGGTGGGACGTCCCTTAAACAGTTCGTCCCGAATGTTGTTGTCAGATTCATGGTCTACTCCCAAATACCCTTCATTTGAGTTTAATTTTTCCATAGTCGGCAAACATGACCGGTTTGGGGGCTTGTTTTTGGGGGTTGGGGCGGACACTCAGTGACTTGGCTTTGAAAATATATATCAGATTCGTGTTCTACTCTAAAATACCTCTTATTTGAGCCTCTTATTACAATGGTCAGCAAGTACTTCGTATTTGGATGGTGCTATGGGGTTGGGGTGGCCCCATTGACACTTTCCCGAATATTGATATAAGATTCTTGCTTTACTTTCAAAGACTTTTCATTTGAGCCCCATATTGCTTTGGTCATCAAATAAGTCCTGTTTGGGGGTGTTTTGGGGAAGGAGTGGACCCCCAGAAACATTGTCCCAAATTTGGATATCAGATATCAATCCAGATATCAGATTTGTGTTGTATTCTAAAATACCTCTTATTTGAGCCTTTTATTGCAATGGTCAACAAATACTTCCTATTTGGGTGGTGTTATGGGGTCAGATTCGTGCTTTACTTCCAAAGACTTTTCATTTGAGTCCCATATAGCTATGGTCGTAAATTTGTCTTCTTTGGGGTATATTCTTGGGAATGGGCGGCCTTCTAAACACTTACTCCCACATCTGGATATCAGATTCGTATTCTACACTCAAATACCTTTTATTTAAGCCCCATATTGCCATGGTCAGAAAATTTTTCCGGTTTGGGGGTGTTTTGGTGAAGGAGTGGACCCACAGAAACTTTGTCCCAAATTTGGATATCAGATTCGTATTTTACTCGCAAATACCTTTCATTTGAGTCCCATATTGCCATGGTCGGTAAATATGTCCGATTTAGGGGTGTTTTGGGGGTTGGGGTGGTCCTCCAAACACTTGGTCCGACAATTGGATATCAGATACGTTTTTGAATCTTAAATACCTCTCATTTGATTTCCATATTGTCTTGATTGGTCTAAATATATGGTTTTTTTTTTTTTTTTAATGTAAATAAATTTGGTAAGTTTAAGGTATGCATCTCCTGTGAAAATTTAAAGAAAATCGGATTAGCCGTTTCTGAGTCTATAAGGAACACACAAACAAGCAAACAAACAAACAAACAAACAAACAAACAAACAAACAAACAAACAAACAAACAAACAAACAAACAAACAAACAAACAAACAAACAAACAAACAAACAAACAAACAAACAAACAAACAAACAAACAAACAAACAAACAAACAAACAAACAAACAAACAAACAAACAAACAAACAAACAAACAAACAAACAAACAAACAAACAAACAAACAAACAAACAAACAAACAAACAAACAAACAAACAAACAAACAAACAAACAAACAAACAAACAAACAAACAAACAAACAAACAAACAAACAAACAAACAAACAAACAAACAAACAAACAAACAAACAAACAAACAAACAAACAAACAAACAAACAAACAAACAAACAAACAAACAAACAAACAAACAAACAAACAAACAAATCGGTCTATATGGCAACTATATCCAAATGAAAAGGCCCAAAATTTCGGCGACATCGGATAAAAAATGCGCCTTTTATGGGCCCTAAACAGAGAGATCGGTCTATATGGCAGCTATATCCAAATCTCGACCGATCTGGGCCAAATTAAAGAAGGATATTGGAGGGCCTAACACAACTCACTGTCCCAAATTTTGGGTAAATCGGACAATAAATGCGCCTTTTATAGGCCCAAACCCCTAAACCGAGAGATCGGTCTGTATGGCAGCTATATCCAAATCTGGACCGATCTGGGCCAAATTAAAGAAGGATATCGGAGGGCCTAACACAACTCACTGTCCCAAATTTTGGGTAAATCGTACAATAAATGCACCTTTTATTGCCCCAAAACCTTAAATCGAGAGATCGGTCTATATGGCAGCCATATCCAAATCTGGACCGGTCTGAGCCGAATTGAAGAAGGATGTCGACTGGCCTAACACAACTCACTGTTCCAAATTTCAGCTAAATCAGATTATAAATGTGGCTTTTATAGGCCTAAGACCCTAAATCGGGGGATCGGTCTATGTGGGGGCTATATGAAGATATAGTCCGATATAGCCCATCTTCAAACTTAACCTGACAAAAAAAGAATCTGTGTGAAGGGTCAGCTCCATATCTTTATTTTTAAGGACTGTCTACAGACAGACGGACGGGCGGACGGACTTGGCTAGCTCGTCTTAGATTTGTATGCAGATCAAGAATGTATATACGTTATGGGGTCGGAAATGGACATTTCGATGTGTTGCCAACGGAATGACAAAATGAGTATACACCCATCCTTCGGTGGTGGGTGTAAAAACTCATGCATTGGGAAAAAGTACAGATAATAGATAGGATTGTCGAGTGTGGTTAATGTGGTAATTGTATCATAGAGGCATTTTCGCAGTTAATACGATTCCCATGCAACATACCAAATCACGGCCTTTGAAGCCATCGCACCTTATATGATTAAAATGTCTTCTAACCAAAAACGAAAGGCGTCCTATAGTGGTTGATGTGTGCTGCTGGCTCTGGCTTTCCTTTTTCCTTTCCGTTTGCAAAGAAAATCTCCGATCATTGAGCTTGTCTCGAAAGAGAAACAAACAAAAAATTTAATGTAATTTAATGTAATGTAAAATTTAATGATCTTCGCCCTAACAGGCCAAATACTTGATAATAAATATATCAATCATAATATATAATTCTCAATTATGCTCCATTACCTTGATAATAAATGTTGTTAAAAAGGTCCAGACGTTTCTAAATTTAGATTATAAATTCAATTTTATTCACTTGCTCCCTAAAAGAATTTTTTTTTTTTTTAACTAAAAGTTTGTTTCTTCTTTCAGAGTGCGGCCATTAAAAGTTAAATGGTCAAATTACGAAAAAAGAAAAATATTTAAGGTAAACAAAAGTATAAGTCACTTTCATTTTTAGCCCAGCACTTGTAAACTACAAAGGAGAAACTTTTTAATCTTGGTAATTGAGCTGATTTGCAAACAAAATCCGAGTGGAAAATAACAAGGGTTCAGAAAATGATGAAAATTACTTTTGGAGTTTGTGACAATGATATTTTAAGATTATAAACAATCTTCATAACAAAATGTCAAATACCTAAGAAAGGTGTTTATATGTGTATGTGTGTGTGCTCAGTGGGGAAGGGGGTACAGGAAATTTTTATTTTTTTCCTCCACACCCTACAATGAAGCCAAATAAGTTCAAGGTAAGATGTTTGTTATGACAATGACACAATTTTCTGACAATGCAAGTAATGAACTTCATTTTTTCTTGCATTAAAAAAAAGAACATCCAAAGTTCCTTCAACCCTCATTTCTAATACAAGGACAAAATCGGAAGTAAACGGAAATGGATTTTCTGTTTATTTTAACCTGCTGACATACACATCAACAGAAGAGGAAGAAAAACAGAGAACGGAAATACTATTGATTTGGTCAAATGGCATACTTATCACAATGAAATCTCTACTGAAAGACAAGTATACAATAAAAACAAAATTATTGGATGACTCAGAGAATATTTATTCTAATAAATTAGAATATATTTGAAGAATAATATATTTACTTTTTAACGGCCTTCACAAAACTCCAAGAAACCTTAAAATAAGTTTATTTGACAGTTCTATAAGGGAAAACTGGCAGATAAACCTATTTCAAATCTATATGAAGTTTTGTGAATAAGGCCATCCACCATAGGATGGGGGTATACAAACATCGTTATTCCGTTTGTAACACATCGAAATATTGGTCTTAGACCCCATCAAGTACATATACTTTTGATCGCGATGACATTTTAAATCGATCTAGCAATGTCTGTCCGTCTGGCTGTCTGTGGAAAGGACGCCACTCGGTGATATGTAAGAAGTTTGCCCTTGTTACTTAATGGAATATTCAAATTTTCCTTTGCCCTTACATCTTATATCAACCGCCCAGCAAAAATTCTCATTACCAAATAACCAGAAAGGTAAGCTCATTCAAAAACTGATAACTACTTATTTTTAGGCATCGTTTCTAATTACTTTCACATGGCGATGTCCTAGGAGGAAAATCCTTCCGCACAAGCATACCTATAGTTCAGAAATAAGTACTTATGCCTAAGCATACAAGTTGTCAAAAAATAATGACATATTACATTATCTGAAGAAATATGTTCGCGCCTTTCCCCAACACCACGTTCTCAATGCTTAGTTCCTTTGAAGAAGACAAATTTTTATACCCGAAGGATGGGGGTGCATTCATTTTATCATTCCGTTTGCAACACATCGAAATATCCATTTCCGACCCTATAAAGGACATATATTCTTGAACAGCATGAAAATCTAAGACGATCTAACCATGTCCGTCCGCACGCCTGTTGAAATCACGATACAGTCTTTAAAAATAGAGATATTGAGCTGAAATTTTGCACAGATTCTTTTTTTGTCCATAGTGACAGTGAGTTGTCTAAGGCCCTTCGACATCCTTCCTCAATTTGGCACAGATGGATTCAGATTTGAATATAGCAGCCATATAGACCGATATGCTGATTTAGGGTCTCAGGCCCATAAAGCCACATTTATTTTCCGATTTTGCTGAAATTTGGAACATTGAGTTGTCTAAGGCCCTTCGGCATCCTTCGTCAATTTGGCTCAGATGGATTCAGATTTGAATATAGCGATCCGCCTATTTAGGGTCTTAGGCCCATAAAAACCACATTTATTATCCGATTTTGCTGAAATTTGGGACAGTGAGTTGTGTTAGGCCCTTGGACATCCTTCTTCAATTTTACCTAAATCGGTACTGATTTGGATATAGCTGCCATATAGACCGATCCCTCGATTTAAGGTTTTACGCCCATAAAAGGCGCATTTATTGTTCGATGTCGCCGAAATTTGGGACAGTGAGTTAAGTTAAGCCTCTTGATATACTTCTGCATTATGGCACAGATCGGTCCAGATTTGGATATAGCTGCCATATAGACCGATCCCACGATTTAAGGTTTTGTGCCGATAAAAGGCGCATTTATTGTCCGATGTCGCCGAAGTTTGGGACAGTGAGTTAAGTTAAGCCCCTTGAAATTTGGATATAGCTGCCATATAGACCGTACTCTCGGTTTTAGGTTTTAGGGCCATAAAAAGCGCATTTATTGTCTGATGTCGCCGCAATTTGGGACAGTGAGTTGTGTTAGGCCCTTCGACATCCTTCTTCAATTTCACTCAGATCGGTTCAGATTTGGATATAGCTGCCATATAGATGTTGCCGAAATTTGGGACAGAGAGTTAAGTTATGCCCCTCCACACATTTCTGCAATTTAGTCTGGATCGATCAAGATTTGCATATAGCTGTCATATAGACCGATATCTCAATTTAAAGTCTTGGCCCCAATAAAGGCGCATTTATAATCCGATTTAACTGAAATTTGACATATTGACTTATGTTAGGCTTTTAGACATCCATGTTGTTTATGGTTCAGATCGGTTTATTTTCAGATGTAGCTACTAAAAAGTCCAATATTTTGTAATACACTATTGTACAATGAATTGTACTTAATATTAGTATTTGATCCAAATCGGATCATATTTCGATATAACTACTGTGGGACATAAGATATTCAATTTTCACCGGATTTTGATGAAAGGTGCTTTACATATATAGCCGAGGTGGTTGGTATCCAAAGTTTGGCCCGGCTGAACTTAACGCCTTTTTACTTGTTAAACTTAGGGTATATAATGGCACGCGTCTAGCAACCTTATTCACCATCAGTTTCACTCAGGGAACTTAGGTCTATTGTATTGTGCCCCCGAAAGATTCAAAAAGCGCAGAAGAACACTGATAAAATGTTCGTCAGTACAATGCCAGACATTAAAACGAAGAAGATTAGGAGCCAACATCCTTGACAATTCGGACAGGAGGTCTGGAGAAGCTCCATAATCCTACACCCACTATCGCAATTTCAGGGCAGTCTCACAATAGGTGATAAACCATCTATGACTCCTCCTCATCTTCACATATCAGTTTAAGTCCGCCATATGACCAGCGCAAGATCATAGTGCTGACATTGCAATGGCTTTTCAAGACATTCAGTAGTGAGAACGGCATCTCCATCACATCTAGGGGAGGTCTCTTGAACATACAAGTTACCTAGTATTTTGGCAGCATACTATTGGCTTGCCCAAAAAGTAATTGCGGATTTTTTAAAAGAAAATAAATGCATTTTTTTCCCCGATAGGTTCTTCTATCGTCTTCAAGTAAAGTAAATTCCGATTTACCTTCTTTGGCAACTAGTGACTCTTATGACTTGTTACGACCTTCAGTTATACTCTTTTAGTTCTTGTCTAGAGGATATAAACATTCAGGCCAGCTTCCAGATGTTAATATTTGTTTTGCTTTTTAAAGTCCTACTCAAATTGATATCAATCTGATTCTTCAGGACAACATTTGCAAACTTTTGTTGAACTTTGTGGCCAAATGAAGTTCCTTATAAATAAAATTTAGCCACAGCAAATATTGACCTCAAGAAATCTCTTTTTTTTTTTTTGTTTTTGGTTACAAACTCATTAAATTATATATAGTGAATGTTGCTTCATATCCATCCCTGATTAATGTGAAATTGATGGGGAAAGTTTTCGTATGAAATTCTTTAATAAGCCACAATGAAAATAACATTACTCTCACAGTTTCACACAAAGTTCACGTTACATCAAACATTCCTTTTGCAACTTCATGCCGGAGGAGAAAAACTAAAGAACAAATGGAAATTTCCACTGGCCATAAAAAGGTTTCAAGTTACATCGTATGAAAACTTTTCATGGTTAAACCTTTTATGGTTGTTGAAAGTTGTCCGCATGATCTTTTCCATGGCCATTGAATTCAATATGCGTTTGCGGTGATAGGCTTCTTTAGGTTTGCTCATATTCCACTTTAGTATGAAAAAATAAAATAAAGTTTTATGTCCCTGTTGTACAAAAGTTTACATGCATATGTGGGCGAAATGGAACTGTAGGTAATTATATGGAATTAAGACACAACATAACAAGGGGCTCAATAAATCATGAACCGAGGAAACTTGAAATGTCTTCTAACTACGATTTTCATTTAAATTAAATAAAATGTGTACTGAATTATTATCTTAATTATACCCTACACCACTACTGCGGTACAGGGTATTACAACTTAGTGAATTAGTTTGTAACACCTAAAAGGAAGAGAGATAGACCCATTGATAAGTATACCGATCGACTAAGAATTACTTTCTGAATTGATTTAGCTATGTCCGTTTATCTGTCTGTCCGTCTATATGTCTGTCTGTCTGTCCGCCTGTCTGTCCGCCTGTCTGTCCGTCTGTCCGTCCGTCTGTCTGTCCGTCTGTCTTTCTGTCTGTCTGTCCGTCTGTCTGTCCGTCTGCCTGTCCGTCTGTCTGTCCATCTGTCTGTCTGTCTGTCTGTCTGTCTGTCTGTCTGTCTGTTTGTCTGCCCGTCTGTCTGTCCGTCCGTCCGTCTGTCAGTCTGTCCGTTTCCTTATGACTCCTGACATTACAGGTGAATCTCTAAGAAATCGGTTCAGATTTGGATATAGCTCCCATACATACGTTCGTCCGATTTGCAGTATTAATGCAATAAAATGGTCATTTGTTAACCGATTGTCT